>NC_041388.1:427666295-427666937 GCF_002162155.2 Triticum dicoccoides
GAGATGTTCACCACAATCCCGTTGAGGGCCAAGGTGATGCTGTCGCTGCGGGTGCAGAAGCCCATGCTCATAGCGTCGGGGAAGATCACCGAGAAGGAGTTAGGCGCGGTGGAAGACACCTGCCAATCCCACGAGCACCGGCAAAGATGGTTGAGCTCGGCCTCGATCATAGCCGGAGTGGCGACTCCCTCACCCACGACCGTCACCAGGGCCAGGAGCGAGGGGGAGGGAGGCGGCAGCTCCGGTACCTCGATGTGGAAGAAGCCCATGTCCTCGATGCCGTGGCCATACATCATGAGTTCCTCGGTGACCGGGCGCTCCGGACAGAGGACCGCGGGGTGCCCAGCCTCCTTGCAGAGGTAGCATGTCGGGGGGTTGGGACATGCCACCTGGAAGTGGCCAGGCACGCCGCAGTTGAAGCACGGAGGGCCCTCGGCGGCGACGACGGAACCCGAGGGCGGAGCGGCCACGGCGGTAGAGGTAGCGACAGGAGGAGGGCGAGGAGGTCCCTTCTTCTTCTTCTTCTTAGCGCCCGGGCGCCCACGGTTTCCATTGCCACCGTTGGGGGGTGGGAAGGTAGCCTGGGCGCGCGGGGGCTGGTAACGGCGGCTGTCCGGAGCGGTGGAGTCGGAGGCAGGGGGC
>NC_041388.1:427669038-427782651 GCF_002162155.2 Triticum dicoccoides
CGGCGTTGGCTTCGTCCGCGAGATCAGCCCAGGAGATCCGCGGGAGGGTGGCCGGAGGCGACGGCGGAGGGGCGAGCGAGGGGGACGTCGGCTCGCCGGCAGCGGACGAGGCGAGGGGCGAGGCCGGCGCAGGAGGCGGCGCCGCCGGGGCGACGGGCGCGTCGCCAGAGCCAGCGAGCGCGGGGGGCTCCATCTCTTCTAGCCACGACGAAAACTCTCCATTAGAATTTTAAATTGCTAATACTAATATGTGTTTTTTCTTTTCAGAACACGGTATTTATGTTAGAGATGAATATTCTTTTGCAAAATATGAACTATTTGGATTTAAAGTCTTTTTGTAAGGTATGTTCACTTTATTGATAATTTGTTGTGTTATGATTGGATGAAGTATCTCTTTTTAGAACTTGAATGAAATATCTTATGACTTGCAAGAAAATGTCTATATATAGGACATATAGACGTTTATATAAGCCTATGTGTAAAAATTATCGAAAGTTTTGTATAGCTGGGTGCCCCCCAGTTAGTTTTTATCCTAGATCCGCCCCTGGTTGTAACAGTTTCTTGATTTGGTGTCTCTGCAGCAGCTCTTGCCCTCTGCTACTTGGATTTGTCCCTGGACAAGTCCCAGTATGAGTGCACGCAGGATCACGCTCTTGAAATGCTTGCTCTCCATGGCTGCCGAAAACACACAGGAACAAGACTTGCATGGCCCCAATTTATAGGAGACAATGCTCCGCATGGGCAGTAAATATTAAGAAGTGATACGCATAAATGAGCCGTGCTCTGCTGAGAGCCACGTACACGGTTGATATCGTCTACGTGTGCGCTGCGTGCCCTAGGCGATTATGCGGTGCCCGCTAACTCCTACCTGCCTCGTGCATTAAGTTTTCACGTTCGCCCTCTTGTGTTATGGCCGACTACGATGTTTTTAGGTGTATTTTACTTTACTCTTGTGTTGCGGACAGATACGTGGCCACTCGATCGGTTGTCCTCGTTGATGGTACCTTGCCCAGAAGACGCCTACTTTCCATCCTCGTTAGCTCCGTGCTATTGTTCTTTTTTCTTCTCTCTCTGCATCTCTAATGCCGACTCTCAAATCGTCTACATAAGTCTCGACCGCGCGGTCCAAAATCACGGAAAGCATTCAACACGGGCCTATATCGGTACACTGAATGGTTTAGACCTTGTTTTTTCGCTAAGCGGAACCAAACTGAAGGGAGGTAAGAGAAGGGTTTTACGGAAGTCCGGACATCCTCATGATAAACCAAAAACCGCCACGTACCCCATCTCTTTGTCCGGATGGCGGAAAGCTAGCATGTTAAAAGCTAGATGATGATTAGTATTTGAACATTTAGCGGAAGCTTTGCAAATATATTTGTGCATTTGGCCGAAGGTTACTTCTTGCCATAAAATTAGCATTTGGCAGGTGATTAGTATTTGGGCATTTGGCAAAAAGTTCTTGTCATATGATTAGCATTCGGCAAGGTGATTAGTTTTCTATTAGGTTCTTTATCACACGTTGGTGGAATGACGGAAGCTTTGTAAATAGATTTGAAAATTTGGCGAAAGGTTTGAAAATGACCAAGCCCATTTGGCGGAAGGTTTATCACTAGCAAGATGTTTATTAAGGTTTTTTTATTTGGCGGAAGGAAACTAGTTCAATCGCACAAGCCAAGCAAGATTGGCCTCCTGATTGCTGTAAGGACCAAGCATATCTTTAATGAAAAATTAATATTGTGTCTATATCTTTTTGTGGACACGTAAGTAGAACTTGTTTGTTTTCCCAATATTACCAGGTACACTGGTGGAAAAACAGGCTTCCGTCCAGCCCCATAAATCGCGAAGCTGTAGGAACCGCGACTAATGGGACCTTTAGTCGCGGTTCTGGAGGTGAACCGCGACCAAAGGCCTGGGCCCAGGGCGCTCGGTGGCCAGCTGGCGCACGTGAGGGTCTTTAGTCGCGGTTGGCCAGGACAACCGCGACTAAAGGCCTTCGGGCACCTTTAGTCACGGTTTGCCAGGCCAACCGCAACTAAAGCCCCTCCCCTATATATACCCATCCAGCAGCCAACACTTAGCCATTTGGAGCCATTCTCTTCACAAGTGGGTGTAGGTTTGCTTTTGGTTCCTCTTATGCACATAAGGTGTTTGATGAAATGCCCCAAGAGCATGAAACAAACATGACATGAAGTGTTGGAGCCACACTCCTCGATCGCGGTTAGCAACTTGATGAACCTTTGATGTGTCATTGATAAAATATGCATGTGTGTAGTTCATTGTTTAATTTATATTGTTTGTAGCTAGTTAGTTTAACAAATGCATGATGGTTAATTATATATTTTATATTATAATAATGCAGATGAATCGGCAATGGATGTACGGTAACCGACTCTCCGGCGAGTTCACTACGGGTTTGAAAGATTTCCTCGTAGTGGCTAATGCGAACAAGCAGGGGGGTTTTGTTATCTGTCCATGTGTTATCTGTAAGAATCAGAAGGGTTACTCTTCCTCAAGAGATGTTCACATGCATCTGCTTCGGCACGGTTTCATGCCAAGCTATAATTGTTGGACCAAGCATGGAGAAAGAGGGGTTATAATGGAAGAAGATGAAGAAGGGGATGATTTCATCGATGAAAGCTATCTTGCTCATTTAGGTGATACTTTCATGGAGGATGCTGAAGGTGAAGGGGAAGGTGAAGAAGAGGCACGTGATGATCCAGAAGTTCTACCACGGTTACAGAACGATGTGATCCAATGCCTTGTCAGTTTCGAGTTGGTGTTCCCGCCATCCTTCTTCAATATTATGACGCACCTCCTGGTTCACCTAGTCGAAGAGATTTTCGTTCTCGGTCCTGTATTTCTACACAATATGTTCCCCTTCGAGAGGTTCATGGGAGTATTAAAGAAATATGTTCGTAACCGTGCTAGGCCAGAAGGAAGCATCGCCAAGGGCTATGGAAATGAGGAGGTAATTGAGTTTTGTGTTGACTTTGTTCCTGACCTTAAGCCGATTGGTCTTCCTCGATCGCGGCACGAGGGGAGACTAAGTGGAAAAGGCACGATCGGAAGGAAATCAACGATATGTATGGACGGCCATTCTCTGACTGAAGCACACCACACTGTACTGACCAATTCCAGCTTGGTGGCTCCGTACTTTGAGAAACACAAGAATATTTTATGCTCGGACAACCCGGGGAAGCCTGAATCTTGGATTAGGAAGGCCCACATGGAGACTTTCGGCAGTTGGTTGAGAAAACATTTAATGAATGACAATGATGTTGTAGATCAGCTGTACATGTTGGCCAAGACACCATCTTCGACTATAACGACTTTCCAACGGTACGAGATAAATGGGAATACATTTTACACGATCGCCCAAGATAAAAAGAGCACCAACCAAAACAGTGGTGTCCGCTTTGATGCAGCAACCGAGAATGGGCAAAAGGTCACATATTATGGTTACATAGAGGAGATATGGGAACTTGACTATGGACCCTCCTTTAAGGTCCCTTTGTTCCGGTGCAAATGGTTCAAGCTAACAGGAGGTGGGGTAAAGGTGGACCAGCAATACGGAATGACAATGGTGGATTTCAACAATCTTGGTTACCTTGACGAACCATTCGTCCTAGCGAAAGATGTCGCTCAGGTTTTCTATGTGAAGGACATGAGTAGCAAACCGAGGAAACGGAAAGATAAGAAAACGATCAGTGCATCATGCGATGATCCAAAGCGCCACATTGTTCTTTCAGGGAAAAGAAACATCGTGGGAGTGGAGGACAAGACAGACATGTCAGAAGATTATAATATGTTTGCTGAAATTCCGCCCTTCAAAGTGAACACCGACCCAAGCATTAAGTTAAATGATGAGGATGCTCCATGGATACGGCACAATCGTAAGCAAGCAGGGACACAAGGGAAGAAATGATGTGTAATAATTTATTGTATCAAACCTTTTGTCAAACCTTCGGCCGGATCGTCGAAACAATCGAGTACGTCGTCAAAGCGTGGCGCAACCAAGACGATGAAACAAGGAGAAACATGCACCATCGAGGTTGTCGACAGTGCAACCGGCAGGCCGCTGGAGCCCCGCAAGAACGCCACCAAGTTTGTCAGCCAATGCGGAGCCATTGTTAGAGACAACGTCTCGATCACCGTCCAGGAGTGGAATGAGCCAAAGAAGGCACGAATTGATGGTTTCACTTTTGTCGATAAGAGAACAAAAAAAGATTGCTTCAAGAAGCTTATGGAACATTTCGTTCTACCTCCGGAATACAACAAATTCGATGAGGAGGGTAACAAGATTGAGGAAAACAAGGAGAGGAGGAGGCTAGTCAAACAGTTCGCTCTTCATAAGATGGCCGACGCATTCTGGAAATTCAAGCAAAATCTAGCCCATGACTTTGTCAAGCAGAACAAGACTCCGGATTTCAAAGGACAATATGAGAAACTGAAACATGATTGGCCAGAATTTGTGAAGCAAAAGAAATCGGAGCAGTTCATTCAAATATCGAAAAAAATAAGGAAAATGCGGCTAAGAAGGAGTACAATCATGTTATGGGGCCAGGAGGGTATCGCATTTGGGTGCCTAGGTTGGAGAAGATGGAGAACGAGCTGAGGGCGCGAGGAATCCGTCCAGGTACGGAGGGATGGGACCCAAGGGCCAAAAGCTGGTGGTACGGGCATGGGGGAACGCTGAACCCGGAGACAGGGGAGTGTGTTTACCGGGGCAAATTAATTAAACCCACCCAAGCCCTTATTAACGCAATGAGGGATGCTCAACAGGGGAAGATCAAGTTCAACAGAGAGAACGACGCGCTGACAAAATCCCTCGGGAATCCTGAACACGGAGGACGTGTACGAGGCATGGGGCACATTCCGTGGAAAATAGGGTTCCCCCAGAATGATGACCCGTACGGTTACAGAAGCCGTAAGAGAAAGATGGATCGGGAAGCAGATGTTGTGGCGCGGTTGGCATCGGAAATGGATGTGATGAAGAAAACCATGAGTGTACTAGTAGCCGAAAGAGATGCAGCTCGGGTGCAGCATGAAGATCATCCAGCGGATCTCGGAAGCCAGCAGCGGAGAAGCAGCGTGGCTTCCACGGAGGCCCCACCGGCTGGTGCAGATGCACCGATGATCGAAATTACTGCACCGGAGCCTCTGGTGGTCGAAATTACTGCACCGGAGCCTCTGGTGGTCGAAATTACTTCACCGGAGCCTCCTCGCTACCCCGTGGACGATATAAAGGAGATGAAAGAATGTCATCTGTATTATCCTATCGGGAACATGTCCATGAAGGTAGCCATCGGCAGTGCTTTACCATGTTTACCTAGAGCACGCCACCACAACAACCCCATTCAAGATGGCTATGCTCGTGTCACGGTGGAGGACATAGTCCAAGGGTTTGAGGACCTGGAGATTGACATTGCTACACCTGAAGGGGAGAAAAGACTTGGAGATGTCAAGCGCCATTTCATTCTATGGCAAAAGAAGTTTATCAAGTTTCCAGGCGAGGTGCCAAGGACAACAAGTCCACCCCCCTACGGTGGTGGTGGTGGCGGTGGCGGTGGTGGTGGTGGTGGTGGTGGTGGCGGTTCACCTACACCTCCGTCACGTCAGCCGACGCCGCCCCCCAGTCCACAACGTCCGGCGGGTGATCAGCCGCCGCCCCCCAGTCCTCGTCCGGCGGGTGATCAGACGCCGCCCCCCAATCCACCTCCGGCAAAGAAGCAGAAGCAGTCCTGGATTATTAACCCGGACCCTTATGTACCTAAGACCACAAAGGTACCGGAGCCATCACTGAAGCCTCTCCCCACAAGGCCTTGGGAACGTAGTGCCGAGGAAGTCGACGCGGCCGCGGCTGCTGATTTGGAGAAATGGAAGGCAGACTGCAAGAAGAAAAGAGAGCCCGAGCCCAAGCCAGTATTTTCTGATGAGCAAAAGAAGTGGGCTAAGTCATTTTTGAGCACACCGTCCCAAGCCGCGAAGAATCTGCCTAACGACTATGCACGTGAACTTCGCAGGCAGGCACTCATGTTCAAGGGGAACAAAGAGCGGGAGAAGGCCGAAAGTAAAAAAAGCGGGAAACAAGTTGCCCAGCTCGGGGAACAAAGTAAACAATCGATTGCCCCGCTTATAGTGGAAGCCTTCTGTCCGGATGCCCCCGAGATCATACAAGCTGCGGCAGCACAGGGATTGACTGTAACGAGTGCCAGAGAACAAGCGGCCAACTTAGGTATTACTCTTCGTGAACTGTTAGGCCTTGATGAGGCGCCAGTGAAGGAGGTAGTAATTACATATGTCAAGAATGGGCCTCTCGTCGAGCCTGCGCAGGAAAAGGATCTACCTCCACAAATGAAAGGTCTGCTGAAATGGTACAAGGGTTACATAAAAAATAAAAACGCCAAAGAATATATTTATGCGGAAGTTAGACATGAGCATCACTTCAAACATTACTATGTACAAATTGAACTGAGTGAATTGTTCCAGCTTTTCAATCTGCGCGAGCTCGATAAATCTATCATCAGTTGCTACGTTCTGTAAGTGATTTATTAATTTCTACCCCATCTCGTTCATATTGCCTGCAATATATATATGTCCTAACTATATTGTTGTGTCCGCTATTATACATGCAGAATGAAGATTAAGGAATGCAGAGTAAGGAACATCCATGATGTTGGGTTCATTGACCCACACATCGTTAATGGACATGTGTTGGAGCGTCACCCCGCCGACGTGGAGGCAGACCTGTGGCACTTTCTTCCAAAGCAGGAACTCAAAAGTGATATTCTATTTCCTTACCATTTTGAGTGAGTGTTTCTGTCTTGAGCACATTCTCTTTTGTTTACTCCATGCATGGTATGTGGCCGGCTAATCGATGAGTTATGCATGACGTACTGTGCATGTATCGTGTCCGCAGGTTCCACTGGATTCTGCTAGTAATTAAAGTTAACACCTCAGAATGTCTCGTCCACGACTCTGTGAATATGGATCCAAAGCTTTGGGGCGGCATGAGAAGAATGCTGCAGAAGTAATTATTTTCATTCATTTGCGCTCTATATCGATCGGCCTATTTCGTTCATTTCCTAATATCAAGTAACTAATTAATAACTCTCTTGTTCATTTAATTTTCTTTGCCTCGTAGGGTTTGGAGACGGTTCGTAGATACAAAGGTCGGTGAATTCAAAAAAGAGCTAGAATTCAAAATGTTAAAGGCTAAGAATGCTGGGGATATTCAGCCACCGGAGACCAATCTATGTGGATACTATGTATGTGAGATGATCCGGAGATACACCTCTGAGCGGGTTCCGAGTGATACCAATGCTCAGAGGAATAACCTCCGGTGGATGCTTAGTCCAGAAGCTCGCTTCCGACCACTTCAAGAGGAACTAGCTGGATGGTTCAGCAGGGAAGTCCTCCATCCTAAAGGAGAACACTATTACGAGGACGTAGAACTTTATATGCATTAAATCATGTATGGAAACTTGTTCAAAATTGTATATGGTCATCCGATGATATTGAATATATATTGTATATTCCTCTTGAATTCTTTTTGGTTCTAATTTCAAATTTATTTGAAATTGTACATTCATATGCATGTATGTAGTACCGTAGAATATATGAAACTCCTTCAAAATTAAAATAAAGCACAAAAGAAATAAAACAATACAAATTAAACAGAAAACAGGTTTAGGGGGGGGGGCTAAAACCCTAAACCTATGGCGGCCTTTAGTCGCGGTTGGCCAGAAGAACCGCGACTAAAGGTCCTCCGCCCCGACGGCCGCCTGGCGCCCACGTGGACGGGCCGTTAGTCGCGGTTCTTAAGGAGCCGCGACTAAAGGTGGGGGGCTTTAGTCGCGCTTATTTGGTCGCGGTTGCGCAATCGCGACTAATGGCAGTTGCGAACCGCGACCAAAGGCCTTTTTTCCACCAGTGGTAGCAATCTTTTTTTTTAGAAAAAGAGGCGCTTGCCCGGCCTTAAACTGAGGCCCTTAGAGCAACTCTAACGGGGCGACCCCGTTTGGATCGGCGTGGACAAAAATGGAGGCCAATGCGCCGACCCAAATCCAAATCGCGGCCGCTTCGCATTCACGCCGACGCATTTGCGGCCCAAATTTGCGGCCCAAATGCGTTGGCGCGGACGCGAAGCGCGCCTTCTCAGTGTCCGCCGCGTCCCCACCTGGCGGCTGTCCAACTACCCTTCGCGTCCGCTGCGCGCACCTTCTCGGTGTTCGCCGCATCCCCATCTAGCGGCCGTCCAACTACCCCCCGACCAGTTTGGTCAGCTTAATTTATGACTTATGACGCCCGCCCCACAGGCCCACTCGTCAGCAACGGCGGTCGTCCTTTTTTAAGCCGAGCGTGCCGGGAGGGGGGGTGTCCTCATCCGCTTCCAGAAAGCCCCATGTCCCCATCTCGCCACCCTCTGCTCCCCCATCGGCGTCAACCCTAGCCACCCCTAGCCAAGCCAGATGGGGCTCTTCTCCGAAGCCGCCAACGACAAGGCCCCGGCCACCCCTTTCCCCCCTTCCTCCGTCGGCGTGCTCGCCGGGCTAGGCAGCGCGTCAACGTGCCATTGCACCAGGCGGAGTGGCACTAGTAGCACCGCATCCCGTTCTCGTACCCCGACGTCACGCTGCCGCATGACTGACACTTGGATCCGGAGAGGATCCCAATGCCGACCGTGCCGCAGTCGGCTAGGGCGCACGCGGATGAGGTGCGGCGCCGGCGGGCGCTGCTGACGCTGTAGCAGCGCAGCGATGCCGCCTACACCTTCGACTTTTCCAACTGGGCTCGTTGGTTCGCCTTCGAGCACGAGGAGGCGAGGCGGCGCGACGTCCACGAAGTCGCCCACAGCACGCCGCCGCCGGCCCCCATTGTCGTCCGCGACGAGGACCAGGAGGCAGGGGTCGCCTACCAGGCGGCCATGGCGGCCGCCTACCAGGAGAGCGAGGAGGACGAGCGGCGCAGGATGGCGGAGGAGGAGGAAGAGGAGGCGGCATACCAGGCGCGCATGGCGGAGGCCATGGCGCTATCCGCGGCGGGCGACTGCGTCGTGCCGCCGGCGGCCTCGCCGTCCCCGGTCAAGGCCGGACCGGGGCCGACACCCATTGAGTGCTACTCCTGGAAGGGAGTAGTGTGCGAGTGGGTCAGCACGCCGCTGATCTGAATGGGGGTGACGCCAACGCAGGAGGCGGCGTACCTCAAACAATGGCGCCAGCGACGGCTGGCCGAGGAGCGCCGCGATGGCGAATACCTCAAGATGCTCGAGCGTGACGCCGAGGAGGAGCAGCGCGAGGCCGAGGAGGAGGCGCGCAAGGCCCAGACAGCGGCGGCACAGGCAACGGCAGCACAGCCCACGCCCAACATAATTGCCGTCTAGAACACGGCGTTCCTCTGGGCTGGCCCTGCACCGACGCTCATCGACCTCACCGGCCCTGGCGGCGACGATGAGGATGCCTAGGGCAGCGTGCCCCTCGTAGTTAGCTTTTTTATGTTAATTAATGCAAATGTGGACGCTTGGACTATCGCCGGCCTTCGTGGCCGACTTTAATGTTTAATTAATGTTTGTTTTTATTTTCAAAATGTTTCCATTCTATTTTTTCCACGCCATCAAAATGGGTCGGCCAGCATTAGGCGCATGTGCCGACCCAAACGTCGAAGCGAATGTTGGTGTCCGCCGGGCCGACCCAAACGGACAAAAAACAGACAAATTCGTCGTCCGTTTGGGTCGACCCATTGGAGTTGCTCTTACGAGTTCAACAAGTTTGACAAAGTACTACGAAGTAAAGACAGGGATACATGGGATACATGCCCGTAGGCGGGGTTAAGCGGCGCAGCGCTCGAAGGGTTAGGCTCTTGAGGTAGCTAGAGATGACGTCATGTCAGTTGTGCCCCTGTGTCGATCGATGCAGCTTAGTACACTTTACCCGCACCTTTGAGGCGAGCTCCTCCACGTGCCTTTGGTCTTGCGCCCTTACTAGTTGTCGGATTCAGGGTTCTATAGACCCTTGAGAGGTTCGAACTCTGGGGTGCACATGAAGAACTCTCTCTCCCCAGCCTGCCTACCCAACGATTCCACGGCCTAACTCGATGAACCCAAAGTACAAGAGACACATGGATTTATACTGGTTCGGTCCACCTTGCGGCATAATACCCTACTCCAGTTTTGTGGTGGATTGCCTCGAGGGGCTAAGGATGAACTAGTGCAGTGGATGAACAGCCTCAGGAGGTGAGGTGTTCTTGAGCTCGATGAGCTGGTGAGTGGGAGGATGATCTGAATGATCCCCCCTTCTATGGTGGTGGTTAAGTCCTATTTATAGTGGCCTTGGTCCTCTTCCCAAATGTAGGCGGGAAGGGATCCCACAAAGCCCAATTTTGAAGGGAGACAACTAGTACAAGCTATCCTGACAAAAGTAGTCTTCGCCTGCCAAAGGCTCTGGTGGTGACGCTGCTGTGGGCTCCGCGATGACCTCCGTCCTGCCGTCCTGGCAGTCTTTGTCTTGTTGCACCGATAAGGAAACCTTTGCTTGATTCCTCGGGACTCCTCGCCTGCGCTTGCCTCCTTAGCACCAAAGAGGAAATTGGTACACTGCGCCCACTGGCGCCCGCGTGGCCTTGGTCGTCATGGCTCACGTCGTGTGAACTTCGTGAGGTGCACCTTGCATAGATATCTCCACTCCTCGGGAGCCAGCCTAGCGAGGCCGCCCCCAGGGAGGTCTTGGTGCCATCTGCCTCGCGAGGCTTGGCCCCTCGCGAGGGTCTTGAGCTGTTGCTGCAGAAGCTAGGCCATACTGGGCCATTGGTGGAGTCACGTCATGGGCCGCAGGCAGGCAAGTCTAGGCACCCCCTTTCCTAGGACGCCGGCAGTAGCCCCCGGGCCCAAGGTGTGCTCGAGCTTGGCTTCGAGGCGAAGCCAAAGGGCAAGTGTGGACGCCGCGGGCCCCAACCACCTGCGGCCTCGATCGACGCATGGCGAATGATGGGACGTGGGCGCCTCCACTTCCCCATGCTGCCTCGGCAACCGTTCGGCTTGAAGAGACCCTGCTACATGCTGAGGAAAAATCATCATTACGTGCAATTTTGGAGTCCGGCGTTTGGCCTCCTCCTTGCTACAAATGAAGAAAGGAACGAAGCCCCCGTTGCTCATCTCCTTCTCCTCGCCGCCTGCTCCTTCTTCGTCCTCACTTCGCTGCCTTGCTGCAACACTCATGGCGCCGATAAGGATATTCTCCACCGCTGAGAAGGGGAAAACCCCCCGCAAGGAGCCGGGACCACTTTCATCGAAGAAGAGGTTTCTCCCGCGACGCTGGCGCGAGGTTGGAGGTGACGCGTCCTTGGTACAAGCGGCCTCCTCCCGGCTACCTGCTGCCCCTGTACGCCCAGGCGCAAGGATCCGGAGGAGGAGGCGGCGCCCCGCGTCGCTCGCGTCACGGCCGTGGTGGCCAAGCTGCAGTTGCACGAGCCGTCGGCCCACGAACTCACGCTGAGGGCTCCTCACGTGAGTTCGTGGTGTGGGCGGTGATGCCACTGCGCACATGGATCCAATTCCCGTGGTTCTTCACTAAGGAGATGCTGCCAAGGGGGCCGCTTGAGCTGTGGCTGCAGCACGCCGGGTGGTGCACCCTGGCCACGGGGGTAGAGGTCGAGGTTGTCCCCCAGGGCAAGATTTTCATGACCCGAGGATGGGGCGAGGTCGTCCGCGCTTGCCGTGCGGAGGGGCCCTTGCCATCCACTTCAAGTATGATGGCGCATCCACTCTATTCTTCAAGGTCTTCGACGAGGAAGGCCGCCGCCTAGAGTGCTGCCCTGGAGGGAGCCGCCAGGATGGCGCAGCAGCAGGTGCCGAGCCAGCCCCCGGCCTTACCGACAGCTCCTCCAGCAGCGGCGACAGCTCTTGGGAATCCAGCAACTCTCTCGAGCTTGACGAGTCTCCGGAGACGAGCGACGACAGCTACGCGCCACCGAGCTCTTGCCGTGCCCGGAGCGCGGCAATGGCATCTGCCCGTCGTCGTTGATGACCTGGATGGGGTTGGCATCGGCCTCTCGTGGCCCATTGTTGATGATAGCGTCGGCGGCGACGTCCGTAGTTAGGACTCCTTTCAGTTTTTTCTCTTTTGTTCCCTGCGAGGAATCGAAACGAACCCCATGGGGGTGTGTAAAGGACCTGTAGTGCTTTTGCTCCAATGCTTATTATTCCTATTATAATGTTTGTGGTTGCATGTATTGCTTCGGCATTGTTCCCCCTTTTCATCCTTGAAGTAGCTTAGCGCCCTACATCGGCGGGCCCCAGTCCCCAAGCAGGCTTCAGCCGTTGCTGGTATGCCAGGTCATGATGCCGTGGTCAAGACCAGGAGGTGGGCGGCCCGAGGTCCGGTAAGAGCTCCTGAGGCGCGGTGCTCAAGAGGTCCCCCTTGGCGTGCAAGCAGCTTCCTGAAGGCTTCAAAAGGAAGGCGGCATTGCTGGAGCAAGGCTGCGAAAGTCGAAAATTCCGGATCATAGCGTCGCGCTAACATGAACGTGTGACTTATCTTAACGAGCTTGAGGTGGTTCCCTGCGCGGTGCGCCCAATCTGTGCTTCGGTGGTAGCGTCGCTAGGTGAGGCTCCCGCTGGCCTCCCCTTTCTCGCTCATCTAAGTGCTCTGCATCCTCGGGTCCCCACCCTCGAGTGAGGCTAAGCCGTTGCTGGTATGCTAGGTTGCAATGCCATGGTCAAGGCCATGGGGTGAGGGATGGAGAGTCAGTAGGAGCTCCTAAGGCACGATGCTCAGGAGGCCCCCTTTAACGTGTAAGCGAATCGCGTGAAAAGGGGGTAGCCTGGGGGGCCACCCATAGCTAAGCTTTGGAGATTCCCGCGGGTTAGTTCAAGGGGAGAGTAGCTCATAATCGCGCTTGCTGTCCTGCCACTGATCTTTCCGCAAGAAGATGAAGGCACTGAGGACCTGGTGAGGTGACGTGCGCGGGGCGGGCCACGAGCCAGAGCTCGATCTCTCAGGTTTGTCAGCGTTGCAGGGACGGACCCGAGCACATGCGCCGTGCCAGCACGTGTAGCCCCCGTTGCGAGATGAGCAGAAGGCCGGTCAACAACGCGAGAGGCCTCGAAGGGCAACAGGCAAGCAGGCGATAATCACAAAGCAACTCATGTAAGGAGGCAACTAGTTCAGGTAGATGCGAGAACGATACATGCCACAGGGATGGACCCATGCGGCCTGGGATGATGCAGCCCGAGGGGCGCCCCCAACAAGGTAAATTAAAGATGCAAGAGGATACACGTTGCAGGGACATACCCGTGCAACCTGGGGATGATGCAGCCTGAGGGGCGCCCCCAGCTAAATAAACTAGAAAATGTCACCTGACACCATTACTGAAGAGGTGTTCGAGTAGCTGAAGACGCATGCTGAAGAAGTTGCTCCTCACGAGCCGCCTGGATCCTGAACCTCAGGAGGCTCTGGAGGCCCGAAGGGCTCATGAGGGGCCGCCTGCTGCCTGGCCTCCTGAGCCGCTAGAACGCTCCACAGGTGGTGCTGGAAGGTGACAACCGCGTTCGGCAAGCCGTAAGGCATGCGAACGTAGCTGTGAGGGGGCCCCTCACACCAACCAACACGCGATGGCCAGAAGCGCTCCTGAGATGCGGCCCTGTTGAGCCCTGGGATGTTGACGCGGACGTGCAGCTCGTCGTCCTTGCGAGGACAAGGAACTGCGCCAGGTGGTGGGTGGCGGTCACCGCGCATGGCTCTTGCCTCTTGAAGCTCCTCGATGGTCTTGGTGATGAACTCCTGAGCACCAGTCACCCCGTGCCTTGTGCCCTCATGAGGGAAGCGTGCGATGAAGCATGCCTCCATGTGGTGCCCGAGCGCCTCCCTCATGACGTTGGCTAGGTCTGAGGCCCTCCAGAAGAGAGCCCCGAGTCCAGCCTAATGAGGGTACCAGGCGCGCCTTCCTATGCGAGGGAGGGAGGCGCCCCATTCGTGGGTGCAGGTCTTGAGGTGGTGCCGCTGGAGACACTGCTCTCCTGAGGCTCTTGGTGGAGCAGCTGCTTCTTCTTCTTGGGGACGACCTCTGGGGGGTAGATGGCGCCTTCATTGTCCGGATCTTCGACCGCCGCAGCCTGGTAGGCACGCTCAAGAGAGCACACCGCGTCTTTCTCCTCGCAGGCGACCGTGATGACGCCGCAGCTCCCTGGCATCTTGAGGACACTATAACCATGGTGAGTCACTGTCATGAACTTGGCCAGGGCCGGATACCCAAGGATGGCATTGCATGGAAGGCAAATGTGGGCGACGTCGAAGTCGATGAGCTTAGTGTGGTAGTTGTCGTGCTTGCCGAAGGTGACAGGGAGGCGGATCTGCCCTATCGGGGTGGTGGAGCCGCCGGCCACTCCTGAGAAGGGCTTGGTTGGCTGCAGCTGATCATATGGCACTTGGAGGCGGTCGAACATATTGATGGAAAGAACATTGAGTCCTGCACTGCCATCGATGAGGGTCTTGGTGACCAGGACGTTGCTGATGATGGGCGAGCAGAGTATCAGGAGGGCGCCGGCAGTTGCCACACACTTGAGCTGGTCGGACGAGCTGAAGGTAATGGTGCACTTGGACCACCTGAGCGGGCACGTGGCCTCGAGTCTGGGGAGAGCCACATTCACCTCACTAGCGAACTGCTTGAAGATGCGCTGAGAGGCTGGGGCTTGAGCGCCACCCAAGATGCAGGCGATGGCGCGCGGCTCTTGAAAGCCCCCAGCCCCTTTGTCCTGGTGATGATCGTCGTTCCTCCTTGGTGGTGGTGGCAGCGAAGGGAGGCCAGCCTTGCCCTAAGGATGGTCCTCACGAGGCTGGTCCCTGCAGGCACCCTCGCGAGACTGGTCCTGCCAGCGGTCCTCATGCGGCTGGTCGCGCCACTCCTGGCGGGGGCCGCGGTCGTACCAGCGTCCTCCACTTCATCCTCCTCCTCGGCCGTAGCCTCGGTCATTGTGCTCGAGGCGTCGACCGAAGTGCTCGTTGCGGATGGCCGTGAGCTCCTGACAGTCGTTGGTGTTGTGGCTGTGTATGTTGTGGAGGGCGCAGAACGGACGGCTGCCCTTGGACGACTCTGGGTGGTCGCAGCCGCGCTTCATCTCTGGTTCAGCCGCAAGCACGGCTGCTCCCTTGCGCTTCACAACCTTGGTCTTGGCCTTCTTGTCTTCTGGGTCGGTAGCTACGAGCTCAAGGAGGGAGAGGCGTACTTCCTCAGCTCTCGCCCAATTGGTTCTCATGTTGGACATCTCCAGAGCCATGCACAGATCCTCGTGTATGGCGAGCTCCTCCTTCATCTTGACATCACGAACGCCATCAGAGAACACGGAGATGATGGCCTCGTCGGTCACCTTGGGGATCTTGAGGCGAACGCTGTTGAAGCGCTGGATGTACTTCTGCATGGTTTCCCCTAGCTGCTACTTGATGAGTCACAGGTCACCCGCGGCAGGCGGGCGGTCGCGAGTGCCTTGGAAGTTGGCGACGAAACGCTCGCGCATCTCGCCCCAGGAGGAAATCGATCCCGTGGGTAGGTTCAGGAGCCACGAGCATGCGCCGTCTTTGAGAGCCATGGGAAACTAGTTTGCCATGACCTTTTCATCGCCGTTGGCTGCTTCGATGCTTAGCTCGTAGATCTGCAGGAACTCAGCAGGGTCGGGGGTGTCGTTGTAGCGCGGAGGCAGGTCGGGCTTGAACTTCCCGGGCCATACGACGATGCGCAGCTTGGGAGTGAAGGCACGACAGCCCGCTATAGTCACTGGAGCCCGTCGTGGAGGCGGAGCGTGGTCCTGGTATCCACGCGCCACCACCGCGGGCGGCGCGCGGTCTTGACGTGGTGGTCCTGGGAGTGCAGGAGCATCTTCTTGCGGCTGAGGGATCTCCTGGCAGCTTCCTTCTTCACGTGCGGGCACCCCGCGTGGTGGGTCGTGCCGCGGGGCCGCGCGTCTTGGTGCGATGGCGGCGTCTTTGACGTGGAGGTGGCAGAGGTGCTCCATGTGCTACGTCGCCCGCAGCAGGAGGCGGGCGAGGCAGCAAGAGGGACGATGCAGGAGAGCCCCCAGCGGCGCTGACAAGCTCGGCGATGCAGTCCAGCCAGTCCTCGTAGAGGTTGTCGACGGGGCAGTAGCGCAAGAGCTCACTGATACGTCTCCAATGTATCTATAATTTTTGATTGTTCCATGCTATATTATATTCTGTTTTTGGACATTATCGGGCTTTATTATACACTTTCATAATATTTTTGGGACTAACCTATTAACCGGAGGCCCAGCCCAGAATTGCTGTTTTTTGCCTATTTCAGAGTTTCGCAGAAAAAGAATATCAAACGGAGTCCAAACGGAATGAAACCTTCGGGGATGTGATTTTTGGAACGAACGTGATCCAGAGGACTTGGACCCTACGTCAAGACATCAACCAGGAGGGCACGAGGTAGGGGGTGCGCCTACCCTCCCAGGCGTGCCCTCCACCCTCGTGGGCCCCATGTTGCTCCACCGACGTACTCCTTCCTCCTATATATACCTACGTACCCTCAAACTACCAGATACGGAGCCAAAAACCTAATTCCACCACCGCAACCTTCTATACCCATGAGATCCCATCTTGGGGCCTGTTCCGGAGCTCCGTCGGAGGGGGCATCGATCACGGAGGTCTTCTACGTCAACACCATTGCCTCTCCGATGATGTGTGAGTAGTTTACCTCAGACCTTCGGGTCCATAGTTATTAGCTAGATGGCTTCTTCTCTCTTTTTGGATCTCAATACGATGTTCTCCCCCTCTCTCGTGGAGATTTATTCGATGTAATCTTCTTTTGCGGTGTGTTTGTTCAGACCGATGAATTGCGAGTTTATGATCAAGTTTATCTATGGACAATATTTGAATCTCCTCTAAATTCTTTTATGTATGATTGGTTATCTTTGCAAGTCTCTTCGAATTATCAGTTTGGTTTGGCCTACTAGATTGATCTTTCTTGCAATGGGAGAAGTGCTTAACTTTGGGTTCAATCTTGCGGTGTCCTTTCCCAGTGACAGCAGGGGCAGCAAGGCACGTATTGTATTGTTGTCATCGAGGATAACAAGATGGGGTTTATATCATATTGCATGAGTTTATCCCTCTACATCATGTCATCTTGCTTAAAGCGTTACTCTGTTCTTTTGAACTTAATACTCTAGATGAATGCTGGATAGCGGTCGATGTGTGGAGTAATAGTAGTAGATGCAGGCAGGAGTCGGTCTACTTGTCTCGGACGTGATGCCTATATACATGATCATACCTAGATATTCTCATAACTATGCTCAATTATATCAATTGCTCAACAGTAATTTGTTCACCCACCGTAATACTTATGCTCTTGAGAGAAGCCAGTAGTGAAACCTATGGCCCCCTGGTCTATTTTCCATCATATTAATCTTCTAACACTTAGTTATTTTTATTGCCTTTTATTTTACTTTACATCTTTATCATAAAAATACCAAAAATATTATCTTATCATATCTATCAGATCTCACTCTCGTAAGTGACCGTGTAGGGATTGACAACCCCTTATCGCGTTGGTTGTGATGATTTATTTGTTTGCGTAGGTGCGAGGGACTCGTGTGTGGTCTCCTACTGGATTGATACCTTGGTTCTCAAAAACCGAGGGAAATACTTACGGTACTTTACTGCATCACCCTTTCCTCTTCAAGGGAAAACCAACACAGTGCTCAAGAGGTAGCAAGAAGGATTTCTGGCGCCGTTGCCGGGGAGGCTTACGCAAGGTCAAGTCAAGATTTGGACTCCCAACAACGAGCCATTTCTGGCGCCGTTGTCGGGGAGTCTACGCAAAAGTCAACATACCAAGTACCCATTACAAACCCTTATCTCCCACGTTACATTATTTGCCATTTGCCTCTCGTTTTCCTCTCCCCCACTTCACCCTTGCTGTTTTATTCTCCCTCTCTTTTCCGTTCGTCCTTTTGTTTGCCCGTGTTGCCATGTGCCTTCTATATGCTAGCATCTTCGCTTGCTGAAGATCTATTGATATGGATCCACTTAAAGTGTTCTACTTGGATCTTCTTCGATCCTTATGCGCTCGTGCTGAAACCCCAACTAGCTTAGTTGATGGGAAATCTTTAGATGAGCATGCTCATTTTGTGCGTCATCGTTTGTCTGAAAAAGGGAAGCTCTTATGGTATCATATAAATAGTTTGCTATGCTATGCTTGGAATATTTGTGAAATTTGTGATTTTACTTGTTGCTCTAAGAACCCTAAAAAACACCTTCCCTACCTATGTGAGTTCAATGATAATGAAATCTTATCTTCTTATGCAAAGGGTGTTTATAGTTACTATGACATCGAACAAATTGAAGAATTTGTCGTTTTTAAGGGTGCTCATGAAGTTGCTTCTTTGATTGAAAAGTATGATTTTACTCTCAACAAATCTGAAAATTCCGTCATACTTAAATATTGCAATGAAAACTTTGCTCATAATGTCTATGTCCAATAATTTATTGAAAGAATGACCGTTGCTTTGGAAGAAAATAATGATATGCATGAATCTATAGATAATGATGATTCTGATGATTTGGTTGAAATATCCCTTGATGAACATGATGCTTGCTATTCTTGTGGCCATGATGCCAATATTTATGAAGATGAATTTGCTATAGTTCCTTTTGTTAAACATGAGATAGTTGCTATTGCACCCATACTTAATAGTTCCTTTGATGAAAAGCATGATTGCAATGATTTTTCTATAAATTCTCTTGATTTCAATTGTGCTAATAATATGCAAAACCCTAAGCTTGGGGATGCTAGTTTTGATATGTCTACTATTTGTTGCAATGATCATGATTGGGGTGATTTTTCTTATGATCTTGAAAATTTATTTAATCCCCATGATGAATATGAGATTGATAATATTGTTTGCAATAATATTGAAAGTGGGTTTGGAAGAGTGTCAACTTTAGATCCCACATATTTGGAGAATATTCAATCTCATGAAATTTTTGATAAAAGTGGGTTTAGAGAGGTCATGACTTTAGTTAATGATATTCCCACTATTTTGGAAGAGTGTCAACTTTTCATGCATGTGGATCATGTAGAATTTTTTTATGTGATAGCTATACTGATAAATTTTCATGTTACTAAATTACCTCTCGTCATGTTGAGATTGCTATCGTCTCTTTCTTCTTCCTTCCATATGCTAGTTTTTGCTTGCCTTGATAATTTGTTTGCTTATAAAATGCCTATGCATAGGAAGTATGTTAGACTTAGATGTGTTTGTCACATGCTATTTGATGCTCTCTTTGTGCTTCAATTCTTGTCTCTCATGCGAGCATCATTAAAATTATCAATGCCTAGCTAGGGGCGTTAAACGATAGCGCTTGTTGGGAGGCAACCCAATTTTATTTTTAGTTTTTTTGCTTTTTGCTTCTGTTTAGGAATAAATATTTGATCTAGTCTCTGGTTATATGTCTTTTTATGTTTTAATTAGTGTTTGTGCAAAGTTTAACCTATAGGATCTTCTTGGATGATAGTTATTTGATCTTGCTGTAAATTCCAGAAACTTTTTGTTCACGAAAACAATTGTTAAAAATCACCAGAACGTGATAAAATATTGATTCCAATTGATGATGATCAATAAACAAATTTTATATGTCGTCCTATTTTGATAGGTTTTTTGGAGTTCCAGAAGTTTGCATTAGTTACAGATTACTATAGACTGTTCTGTTTTTCAAAGATTCTGTTTTTCGTGTGTTGTTTGCTTATTTTGATGAATCTATGGCTAGTAAAATAGTTTATAAACCATAGAGAAGCTGGAATACAGTAGGTTTAACACCAACATAAATAAATAATGAGTACATTACATTACCTTCAAGTGGCCTTTTGTTTTCTTTCGCTAACGGAGCTCACGAGATTTTCTGCTAAGTTTTGTGTTGTGAAGTTTTCAAGTTTTGGGTGAAAGATTTGATGGATTATGGAACAAGGAGTGGCAAGATCCTAAGCTTGGGGATGCCCATGGCACCCCAAGATAATCTAAGGACACCCAAAAACCAAAGCTTGGGGATGCCCCGGAAGGCATCCCCTCTTTCGTCTACTTCCATCGGTAACTTTACTTGGAGCTATATTTTTATTCACCACATGATATGTGTTTTGCTTGGAGCGTCTTGTATTATTTGATTCCTTATTTGTTAGTTTACCACAATTATCCTTGCTGTACACACCTTTTGAGAGAGTCACACTTGATTCAGAATTTATTAGAATACTCTATGTCCTTCACTTATATTTTTTGAGCTATATAGTTTTGCTCTAGTGCTTCACTTATATCTTTTAGAGCACGATGGTGGATTTGTTTTATAGAAACTATTGATCTCTCATGCTTCACTTATATTATTTTGAGGATCTTAAAACAGCATGGCAATTTGCTTTAATTAATATCATGAGAAATTTGATGCTTGATAATTGTTTTGAGATATAAAGGTGGTAATATCATAGTTGTGATCGTTGAGTAATTGTGGAATTGAAAAATACATGTGTTGGAGTTTGTGATTCCTGTAGCATGCACGTATGGTGAACCGTTATGTAACGAAGTCGGAGCATGAGGTATTTCTTGACTATCTTCCTTTGTGTGGCGGTCGGGATCGCGCGATGGTTAACTCCTACCAACCCTTCCCCTAGGAGCATGCGTAGTAGTACTTTGCTTCGAGGGCTAATAAATTTTTGCAATAAGTATATGAGTTCTTTATGACTAATGTGAGTCCATGGATTATACGCACACTTACCTTTCCGCAAATTTCTAGCCTCTTCGGTACCGTGCATTGCCCTTTCTCACCTTGAGAGTTGGTGCAAACTTCGCCGGTGCATCCAAACCCCGTGATATGATACGCTCTATCACACATAAACCTCCTTATATCTTCCTCAAAACAGCCACCATACCTACCTATCATGGCATTTCCATAGCCATTCTGAGATATATTGCCATGCAACTTTCCACCGTTTCGTTTATCATGACACGCTCCATTATTATCATATTGCTTTGCATGATCATGTAGTTGACATTGTATTTGTGGCAAAGCCACCATTCATAATTCTTTCATACATGTCGCTCTTGATTCATTTCATATCTCGGTACACCGCTAGAGGCATTCATATAGAGTCATATTTTGTTCTAAGTATTGAGTTGTAATTCATGAGTTGTAAGTAAATAAAAGTGTGATGATCATCATTATTAGAGCATTGTCCCAAGTGAGGAAAGGATGATGGAGACTATGATTCCCCCACAAGTCGGGATGAGACTCCGGACTTGCAAAACTAGCATCCCTAAGCTAAATAAAAAAAAGAGGCCATAAAATAAAGAAAGAGAAAAGGCCCAAATAAAAAAATGAGAGAAAAAGAGAGAAGGGACAATGTTACTATCCTTTTACCACACTTGTGCTTCAAAGTAGCACCGTGATCTTCATAATAGAGAGTCTCTCATTTTGTCACTTTCATATACTAGTGGGAAATTTCATTATAGAACTTGGCTTGTATATTCCAATGATGGGCTTCCTCAAATGCCCGAGGTCTCCGTGAGCAAGCAAGTTGGATGCACACCCACTTAGTTTCTTTTTGAGCTTTCATACACTTATAGCTCTAGTGCATCCGTTGCATGACAATACCTACTTCTCGCATTAACATCAATTGATGGGCATCTCCATTGCCCGTTGATTAGCCTCGTTGATGTGAGACTTTCTCCTTTTTTTGTCTTCCCACATAACCCCTACCATTATACCTTATTCCACCATAGTGCTATATCCATGGCTTGCGCTCATGTATTGCGTAAGAGTTGAAAAGGCTGAAGCGCGTTAAAAGTATGAACCAATTGCTTGGCTAAAACTGGGGTCGTACATGATATGAATATTTTGTGTGGGGAAGATGGAGCATAGCCAAACTATATGATTTTGTAGGGATAACTTGCTTTGGCTATGTTATTTTGATAAGACGTAATTGCTTAGTTAGTATGCTTGAAGTATTATTGTTTTTTGTCAATAATAAAGTTTTATCTTGAATCATATCAAATCTGAACATTCATGCCACAATAAGAAGAATTATATTGAAATTATGCTAAGTAGCACTCCACATCAAAAATTCTGTTTTTATCATTTACCTACTCGAGGACGAGCAGGAATTAAGCTTGGGGATGCTTGATACGACGTATCTATAATTTTTGATTGTTCCATGCTATATTATATTTTGTTTTTGGACATTATCAGGCTTTATTATACACTTTTATATTATTTTTGGGACTAACCTATTAACTGGAGGCCCATCCCAAAATTGCTGTTTTTTTGCCTATTTCAGAGTTTCACAGAAAAAGAATATCAAACGGAGTCCAAACGGAATGAAACCTTTGGGAAAGTGATTTTCGGAACGAACGTGATCCAGAGGACTTGGACCCTACGTCAAGACATCAACCAGGAGGGCACGAGGTAGGGGGCGTGCCTACCCCCCCAAGCGCGCCCTCCACCCTCGTGGGCCCCATGTTGCTCCACCGACGTACTCCTTCCTCCTATATATACCTACGTACCCCCAAACTACTAGATACGGAGCCAAAAACCTAATTCCACCACCGCAACCTTCTGCACCCGTGAGATCCCATCTTGGGGCCTGTTCCAGCGCTCCGCCGGAGGGGGCATCAATCACGGAGGGCTTCTACATCAACACCATAGCCTCTCCGATGATGTGTGAGTAGTTTACCTCAGATCTTCGGGTCCATAGTTATTAGCTAGATGGCTTCTTCTCTCTTTTTGGATCTCAATACAATGTTCTCCCCCTCTCTCGTGGAGATCTATTCGATATAATCTTCTTTTGCGGTGTGTTTGTTGAGACCGTTGAATTGTGGGTTTATGATCAAGTTTATCTATGAACAATATTTGAATCTCCTCTGAATTCTTTTATGTATGATTGGTTATCTTTGCAAGTCTCTTTGAATTATTAGTTTGGTTTGGCCTACTAGATTGATCTTTCTTGCAATGGGAGAAGTGCTTAGCTTTGGGTTCAATCTTGCGGTGTCCTTTCCCAGTGACAGCAGGGGCAGCAAGGCACGTATTGTATTGTTGCCATCAAGGATAACAAGATGGGGTTTATATCATATTGCATGAGTTTATCCCTCTACATCATGTCATCTTGCTTAAAGCGTTACTCTGTTCTTTTGAACTTAATACTCTAGATGCATGCTGGATAGCGGTCGATGTGTGGAGTAATAGTAGTAGATGCATGCAGGAGTCGGTCTACTTGTCTCGGATGTGATGCCTATATACATGATCATACCTAGATATTCTCATAACTATGCTCAGTTCTATCAATTGCTCAACAGTAATTTGTTCACCCACCGTAATACTTATGCTCTTGAGAGAAGCCACTAGTGAAACCTATGGCCCCCGGGTCTATTTTCCATCATATTAATCTTCTAACACTTAGTTATTTTTATTGCCTTTTATTTTACTTTACATATTTATCATAAAAATACCTATGGCCTGCGACGAGCGTGGGACGATGAGACGGCCGAAGTCAGCGATGGGGTGGCGGTGCGTCCGTCCCGCCGCACAGAGGGGTGGAGTGACGAAGCCTGCTGCTCGTTCCCCACTGGGCCGGTGGCGGCGCTGGCAGCGGGTGATGGAGAGCGACGGGGAGGCCCGCCGACGGGCGCCGTCTGGGCGACACGAGCATTGAGAGCGGCTCGACACTCAGCACGGGCTCGACGAGCATTAGCCATGGAAGCGGTGGAGCGGTGGTGCATCGACTGACGGAGGAAGGGCTTCGGCGCACCCCTACCTGGCGCGCCAAATGTCGGATTCAGGGTTCCGCAGACCCTTGAGAGGTTCGAACTCTGGGGTGCGCACGAAGAACTCTCTCTTCCCAGCCTGCCTGCCCAACGATTCCACGGCCTAGCTCGATGAACCCAAAGAACAAGAGACACAAGGGTTTATACTGGTTCGGGCCACCTTGCGGCATAATACCCTACTCCAGTTTTGTGGTGGATTGCCTCGAGGGGTTGAGGATGAACTAGTACAGTGGATGAATAGCCTCAGGAGGTGAGATGTTCTTGGGCTTGATGAGCTGGTGAGTGAGAGGATGATCTGGATGACCCCCCCCCTTCTATGGTGGTGGCTAAGTCCTATTTATAGCAGCCTTGGTCCTCTTCCCAAATATAGGGGGGAAGGGATCCCACAACGACCAATTTTTAAGGGAGATGATAACCCACAAGTATAGGAGATCGCAACAGTTTTCGAGGGTAGAGTATTCAACCCAAATTTATAGATTCGACACAAGGGGAGCCAAAGAATATTTGAAGGTATTAGCAGCTGAGTTGTCAATTCAACCACACCTGGCGATTAATTATATGCAGCAAAGTGATCAGTAGCAAAGTAGTTTGATAGTTTTGATAGTAGTGGCAGCAGTAACGGTAACGGTAACAGTGATATCAGTAATTTGTAGCAAGTGTAACAGTGATGATAGCAATAGTAACACAGCAAGATCAATATAAGTAAATTCGTAGGCATTGGATCGGTGACTTGTTGGATGATATTCATCATGGGACAGTTATAACCTAGGGCGATATGGCACTAGCTCCAATTCATCGATATAATGTAGGCATGTATTCCGTAAATAGTCATACGTGCTTTATTAAAAGAACTTGCATGACATCTTTTATCCTACCCTCCCGTGGCAGCGTGGTCCATATTGGAAACTAAGGGATATTAAGGCCTCCTTTTAATAGAGAACCGGAACAAAGCATTAACACATAGTGAATACATGAACTCCTCAAACTACGGTCATCACCAGGAGTGGGCCCGGTTGTTGTCACTCTGGGGTTGCCGGATCATAACACGTAGTAGGTGACTATAACTTGCAAGATCGGATCTAAAACATGGATATAATGATGAATTCATAAATGGTTCAGATATGAGTTCATGGCACTCGGGCCCAAAGTGACAAGAATTAAGCATAGCAAAGTCATAGCAACATCAATCTAAGAACATAGTGGATACTAGGGATCGGGCCCTAACAAAACTAACTCGATTACATGATGAATCTCATCCAACTCCTCACCGACCAGCGAGCCTATGAAGGAATTACTCACTCCCGGTGGGGAGCATCATGGAATTGGAGATGGAGATTGGTTGGTGATGATGAAGAACGAAGATCCCCCTCTCTGGAGCCCCAAACGGACTCCAGATCTGCCCTCCCGAGGAAGAACAGGGCTTGGCGGCGGCTCTGTCTCGTGAAACGCGATGATTCTTTCTCCCTGATTTTTTCTGGAAATATGTGAATTTATAGTATCAGGGGGGTCGTCAGCGGGGCCACCAAGTCGATACAACCCACCTGGGCGCGCCAGGAGAGGGGGCCGCACCCTGGTGGGTTGTGCCTAGCCAGGGGCCCCTCTCTCGTGTTTGTTGGCTCCAAAAATATTCTTTTATTCCATAAAAAATCCTCGCAAAGTTTTATTTCATTCCGAAAACTTTTATTTCTGCACAAAAACAACATCATGGTAGTTCTGCTAAAAACAACGTCAGTCCAGGGTTAGTTTCATTCAAATCATGCAAATTAGAGTCCAAAACAAGAGGAAAAGTGTGAGAAAAAGTAGATACATTGGAGACATATCAACTCCCCCAAGCTTAAACCTTTGCTTGTCCTCAAGCAATTCAGTTGATAAACTGAAAGTGAGAAAGAAAAACTTTTACGAACTCTTTTGCTCTTGTTTGCATAAATAAGCTTAAACAACACCCAGGTTTTCAGCCAACATTATAACTAACCATGTCAACAATAACATTTAAAGATTATATTAACTCATATCAATGACATAATCAGCTAGCGAGCGATAATAAGAGATCTCAAACAGCAACACGTTGTCAAAACAACCATGATATAATATGACAATAGTGGTATCTCGCTAGCCCTTTCTGAGACGGCAAAACATAAATGCAGAGCACCTCCAAAGTTCAAGCAGCGACTAAACATTGTAATTCATGGTAGAAAAGATCCAGTCATGATGCACCCAACATTAGCTATACACAATGCATAAATCATGACAGTTGTGCTCTCTCAATTTCTAGCGCTTGTTTTAGAAGGTGATGACACAACATAAAAGTAAATAGAAAGTCCCTTCGCAGAGGGAAGTAGTGATTTGCAGAGGTGCCAGAGCTCAATTTTTAAAACAGAGATAAATGGTATTTTGAGACATGCACCCTTCTTATTCACTTCACGACCATCAGTTATCAACATCTTCCATGCTAAGCATGCTAGTGGCGGTTCCCAAGCGATAAAAGTAAAGGTTTTGACTCCATTGGGAGTTTTTGTTTGATTATTCAAGAGATGAAATCTTTTTCATGTTTGTAGTTTGGGATTGGGCATCCCTATTACGCCCATTTTCTCGTGCGATGGCGAGTGAATAAACACTCGACCTAAGAATAACCTGCTTAGCACGGAAGATATTGACCACCTCCTGTCGTTCCATGAACGATCCAGGCACACAAAAAGGATAATTTTTAGAAGTTTTTAGAGGTGGCACATGCAAATTTACTTAGGACGGCAGGGTAATACCGTATATAGGTATGTATGGTGGACTCATCTGGAATAACTTTGGGTTCAAGGTTTTTGATGTACAAGCAGACTTCCCACTTAGTACAGGCGAAGGCTAGCAATTAGATTAAGGAGCGGCAAGCTAGAGAGCAACAATGATCATAACCAGGCATTATGCATAAGTAACATTGGACACTAGCATGAGTAGGATATGAACACCATGAACATAAATATTATAGAAGCTATGTTGCTTTTGATTCAACTACATGCATGAACATGTGCCAAGTCAAGCCACTCGAACATTCAGAGGAGGATACCATATCATCATACTACATCACAATCATTTTAACGCTATGTTGATATCCAAGATAAATCATTATTGTCGGATGTTGGGTTCCGGCAGACCCTTAAGGTTCGAACTCTGGGGTGCGCACGGAGATCTTTCCCCTACCGATCTACGTCTGATCGTCTCGTGAGAATCTAGGCTAAACGATGAACAACACGAGGGACACAAGATTTATACTGGTTCGGGCCACCGTCGTGGTGTAATACCCTACTCCAGTGTGTGGTGTGGCGGATTGCCTCAAGGGCTGGTGATGAATAGTACAAAGGACGAACAGCCTCGCGAGAGGTGTTCTTGAGCTGGTGCGATGAACTGCTTGGGTGAGTTCGATCGCCTCTCTCTCTCTGGCTAGGGCTCTATCCGATGCCCTCTACGGTGGTGGCTAGCTCCATTTATAGAGGCCCTGGTCCTCTTCCCAATATTGAGCGGGAAGGGCGCCAACAACGGCCATTTTGAAGAGGAACATCTAGTACAAGTTATCCTGACTAAAGTTGGTCTTCGGCTGCCAAAAGCACTCGCGATGACGCCGTCTTGGGCTCCACGGTGACCTCCATCCTGCTGCTCCGTTGGCCTTGGTCTTGTTGCACTGAAATGGAAACCTTTGCCTGATGCCTCAGTACTCCACGCCTGTGCTTGCCCCCTTTGCACCAAAGAGGAAACAAGGACACTGCGCAGGCCAGCGCCCGCCTGGTCTCGATCGTCATGGCTTGCATCACGAGCACCTCGCGAGGTACCATGCCTTGATCTCTCCGCCTCCTCGCGAGTATTCCTGGCGAGGCCGTTCCTGAGGAAGCCCTGTGTCATCCTCCCCGCGAGGCTTGGCCCCTCGCGAGGGTCCTGAGTCTTGTGCTGATGAAGATGGGCCGTGCTGGGCCACCACTTGAGACACACCACAGGCCGCAGGCAGGCAAGTCTGGGGACCCCCGTTCCCAGAACACCGACAATTATCAACTCCTAGCTACTTATGCATGGCATGAGAAACTATAATCTCTAATTGTCATTGCAAACATGTTTAATCATAATGGGCCGAAGCCTGGATACCACGTTAAACATATTTACACAAACAGAACAAGTCGAGTTCATACCAGTTTCTCTTTGCCACGGCCAGCTCATCGAATATCGTCATTATTGCCTTTCAGTTGCGCGACCGAATGATATGAAAATAATAATAGTGCAAGAGTGCCATGGACTAAGCTGGAATTTGCAAAACATTTTATTCAACGGGAGAAGACAAGGTAAAATGGGCTCTTTGCTAGTTCAACGGTTATTCATATGAGAGCCACTCAACATTTTCATCATGGTCTTCTCCTCGGTAGGACTCGAATAAAAAGAAAAGAAATTCAGAGAAACACACTGAAATATTTTTGGAGTTTTTGGTTTTCTTGAACAAGCAAAAACGAGAAAAACTATCTACACGGGAAAGCTCCCAACAAGCAAAAGAAGAACAAGGAAATCTTTTTGGATTTTCTTTTTAGTACTACTACTAAGCATGCATAGAAAGTAAATTACTACAACTAATTTTTTTGGTTTTTCTAAAGTTTTTCAAACACATAAGAAGAAAACAAGAAAATAAATCTAAGCATGGATAATACAATGAAAAAGTGTGAACACCGACAAATAGAATGATATGAGTGAATGTAATGTCGGTGAGAAACACATACTCCCCTAAGCTTAGGCTTTTGGCCTAAGTTGGTAATCAATCAGTAGCCTGGAGGGTAGTAGGGATCCTGAGGAGAGGGCATCCACTCACCCCACTGCCGAGGCTCTGCCTGTGCGGCTACAGCAGCCTGGGTGTTCCGGTAGGCGATGATGTCCGCAGGCATAATCCTATATCCGCCCCTAGCAACAGAATCAAACAAAGCATGAGCAGGCAATGGAATAACATCACGAGTCCTCACACTAAAAACTAGGTTATATGGAATAGGGATGTTAGGAGATTCGATATCAAGAAAGTGATGGTGTTCCATGGCTGCACGGTCTAGGTAAACTTTGGTCAGAGGGTAATCATGAGGGCGTATCTCAACCTCGAAGTGAGCCTCCAAACGAGTAGCAAAAATCCCACCATGTATTTTACCCTGGGATTTGTTAAGATGCAGGCGACGAGCCACGATAGCTCCCAAGCTATGCGTGCTGTCGCCCTCAAGTGCATGACGTAAAACAGCAAGGTCTGGTGAACTAAGTGCACCCACCTTCTCCCTAGTAAGCAAGCATTTGGTAATAAAAAATGCAAAGTAACGAACAACAAGAAAATGTAAGCCACCGGCAGTGATGGATGACACTCCTCTCTCATCACCCACTGTCAAAGTGCGACAGAAGGTCTCAAACTCAGCCGGCCTAGGCTCAGCCAAGCTCCCATCAGAAGGGATCATGCATATGTTACAAAAGTCAGTAAGTGGTATTTTATGGTTTTCAGCATATAAGTCAAAGCTCACTTCAATAGGATTATTTCTATGCAGGAAAGTAAAACTTTGAACAAAGATGTTTGTGAGGATTTGAAGTTGGTCACACTCATCTGCGATGAAGTCCGTGAGGCCGGCATTAGCAATATATTGCATGAACTCCTCATGAATTCCAGCCTCCTGCAGGAATGGGGTGTGCGGCCATTCGCACAGCCGTACCTCCGCCAACCTCCGAGGGTGAAGATCACTATCAGAAGACTCCCCAATAACACCCTTGGAGTTCTTCTTAGAGCCAAATTTCCTGAAGATATTCATGTCCGCGTACAATTTTTCCTATGAACAAAAATCTGAATTTTTAGTTCACAAATTTTTTCCAACAAAACTTCACAAAATTGATAGCAACTACTCATAGGGATACAGAGAGGTCATAGCAACCATTCAAACTATTTAGAACACTTAAGAATTCAACATGCAAGCACATTTACAGCAGCACCAAGAGTAGCTATTTATTCAAAGTATAAACCACTAAAACAAAAACTTATTGGACAAATGGTGTAGTCACATACCAAGCAACAATCCCTCGAAACAGTTTCAGAAACAGAGCTTCGAGCAAAGAGATCGAATTCCGTGGGTTTGAGCTCAAGAACATGGGAGAGAGATCAAGAGGTATTTTTTTGTGGAGGTAGGTGACAATGTGGGATGAAGAGATAAGTGAGGGGGCCCACGTGGGGACCACAACCCACTAGGGCACACCCAGGTGGGTTGTGCCCACCTGGTGCACCTCCCTCTGGTATTATTTGCACCAAAAATTCTTAAATATTCAGAAAAAAGCGTATAAATTTTCAGGGCATTCTGAGAACTTTTATTTTTGGGTCATTTTTTATTGCACGGAAAATTCAGAAAACAGACAAAACATGGCATTTTATTTTATTTGACTAATAAAAATAGAGAACAAAAAGTAAGGACAGAAGGTAGTGCTTACTAAATTCATCAACTTCATACCGCTCAAAAATGATTCATTAATAAGGTTGATCAGGTCTTATTAACAACCACTTTCGATTAGCATGAAACCAAAGAACTTTCGTAAATCACTAAGTTACCTCAATGGGGATATGCATCTCCCCAATAATAAGCATTTCATATTTCTTTTTGAGAGAAGGTAGAGGTATTTGAAAACTTCCAATAGTGATTGTCGGAGATTTTTGAATAACATTAATACCATTCATTTGGAATTGTTTCTTCGGAAAGTGCACCGCATGCTCATTACCATTTATATGAAAAGTGAACTTGCTTTTATTGCAATCAATAACAGCCCCTGCAGTATTCAAGAAGGGTCTACCAAGGTTAATCGACATGTTGTCGTCCTCGGGCATCTCAAGTATTACAAAGTCTGTCAAGATAGTAACATTAGCAACAACAACAGGCACATCCTCACAGATACCGATAGGTATCACAGTTGACTTGTCAGCCATTTGCAAAGATATTTCAGTAGGTGTGAGTTTATTCAAGTCAAGTCTTTTATATAAAGAGAAAGGCATAACACTAACACCAACACCTAAATCACACAAAGCAGTTTTCACAAAATTCTTTTTGATAGAGCAAGGTATAGTTGGTATACCCGGATCTCCAAGTTTTTTAGGCACTCCATCTTCGGAAGTATAATTAGCAAGCATAGTGGAGATTTTAGCTTCCGGTATTTTTCTCTTATTAGTGATGATGTCCTTCATATATTTTGCATAAGGAGGCATTTTCAAGATATTAGTCAAGCGAGTACGCAAAAAGACTGGCCTCAGCATTTCAGCAAAGCATTCAAATTCTTCATCATCATTCTTTTTAGTTTACTTGGGTGGAAAAGGCATAGATTTTTGAAGCCACGATTCTCTTTCTTTACCATGTTTTCTAGCAACAAAGTCTCTTTTATCATACCTTTTATTCTTAGGTTGTGGGTTATCAAGATCAACAAGTGGTTCTATCTCAACATCATTATATGGTTCTTTTTCATTGTTTGGTTGAGCATCTTCATGAGCATCAGCATTATCTTTTTCATTGTTACTAGGTGGATGTTCATTACCAGATTGAGTTTCAGCATCAGAGATAGAAGTTTCATTTTCATTATCAGGAGGTTTTTCTATTTCAGGTTCAGTAGAAGCATGCAAAGTCCTATGATTTTTCTTCTTCTTTTTCCTTTTAGAAGGACTAGGTGCACTAGTGTTATTTCTTTGTGAGTCCTGTATAATTATTTTTGGGTGTCCCTCAGGATAAAGTGGTTCCTGAGTCATTTTACCTCCTCTAGTTGCAACTCTAACAGCAAAGTCATGCATATTATTATTCATTTCATCAAGTAATTCTCTTTGTGATTTAGCAACTTGTTCTAACTGGGTTTGTACCATAGAAGCATGTTTTCCAACACCTCTAACATCATTTGAAATTCTAAATAACAAGTCACTGAAGCGAGCAATCATATCAGAATTGTATTTCAATTGTTTCATCACATTTGCATTGAAGCGATCTTGTTTTCTAATGTAGATTTCAAAATCGTAAAAGGCATTGACTAGGATGCATATTGTGAGGATTGTCATTTTCATTGAACTTCATTAAAGAATTTACCTCTACCACCTTAGGAAACGGTGGTGTATTAAGCCCATGTATTTCTTCAATAGGAGGTAAATTTTTAACATCCTCAGCTTTAATACCTTTTTCCTTCATAGATTTCTTTGCCTCTTGCATATCTTCAGGACTGAGATATAATATACCCCTCTTCTTTGGAGTGGGTTTAGGCGGTGGTTTAGGAAGAGTCCAATCATCATAATTCTTCAATATGTTACTCAATAATTCTTCAACTTGAGCAACAATTCATTCCCTAAAAACACAACCAGCACAACTATCTAGGAAGCCCCTAGAAGCATCGGTTAGTCCATTATAGAAGATATCAAGTGTTTCATTTTTCTTAAGAGGATGATTAGGCAAAGCATTAAGTAACTGGCAAAGCCTCCCCCAAGCATGTGGGAGACTCTCTTCTTTAGTTTGTACAAAGTTAAATATTCCTTGTAAGGCAACTTGTTTCTTATGAGCAGGAAAATATTTTTTAGAAAAGTAATAAATCATATCCTGGGGACTGCGCACACAACCAGGAGTAAGAGTATTGTACCATGCTTTAGCATCACCCTTTAATGAGAAAGGAAATAATTTGAGGATAAAGTAATAGCGAGTTTTCTCATCATGAGTAAAAGGGTGGCTATATCATTCAACTTAGTAAGATGTGCCACAACAGTTTCAGATTCATAACCATGGAAAGGATCAGATTCAACCAAAGTAATTAACTCTGGGTCGACAGAGAATTCATAATCCTTATCATCAATAAAGATAGGTAAAGTAGAAACTTAGGATCATACTTCATTCTAGCATTCAGAGACTTTTCTTTATACTTGCATAGTAATTTCTCTAGATCATCTCTATCATTGCAAGCAAGAATATCTCTAGTTGTTTCTTCACTCATAACATAACCTTCCGGTACCTTAGGCAATTCATATATAGGAAGGCAAGTTCTAATAGGCTTTTCAGGAGTTTCAGTTTCAAGCTCATCATCAGATTCAACAACATCATGTTGTATTACTCTAGCAATTTGTTCATCAAGAAATTCACCAAGTGGCACATCATCATTACCAAGCAAGGTACTAGCATCATTCATAGTAGAAGTAAAATCATCAATAACTTGCGACATATTAGAATTGATAGCATGTGGTGTTGTTGCAAGTTTACTCAAAACAGAAGGTGAATCTAAAGCAAAACTGGATGGCAGTTCCTTACCCCCCTCGTCTTTGAGGGAAATATCTTAGTCTTTGGATCCTTCAGATTCTTCATAGTGATAATATGATAATAATCCCAAGTGACTCAACAAATATTGCTATGCTCCCCGGCAACGGTGCCAGAAAAAGGTCTTGATAACCCACAAGTATAGGGGATCGCAACAGTTTTCGAGGGTAGAGTATTCAACCCAAATTTATAGATTCAACACAAGGGGAGCCAAAGAATATTTGAAGGTATTAGTAGCTGAGTTGTCAATTCAACCACACCTGGAGATTAATTATCTGCAGCAAAGTGATCAGTAGCAAAGTAGTTTGATAGTTTTGATAGTAGTGACAACAGTAATGGTAAGGGTAACAGTGATAGCAGTCATTTGTAGCAAGTGTAACAGTGATGATAGCAATAGTAACGCAACAAGATCAATATAGATAAATTCGTAGGCATTGGATTGGTGACTTGTTGGATGATATTCATCATGTGACAGTTATAACCTAGGGTGATACGGCACTAGCTCCAGTTCATCAATATAATGTAGGCATGTATTCCGTAAATAGTCATACATGCTTTATTAAAAGAACTTGCATGACATCTTTTATCCTACCCTCCCGTGGCAGTGGGGTCCATATTGGAAACTAAGGGATATTAAGGCCTCCTTTTAATAGAGAACCAGAACAAAGCATTAACACATAGTGAATACATGAACTCCTCAAACTACGATCATCATAGGGAGTGGGCCCGGTTGTTGTCACTCTGGGGTTGCCAAATCATAACACGTAGTAGGTGACTATAACTTGCAAGATCGGATCTAAAACATGGATATAATGATGAATTCATAAACGGTTCAGATCTGAGTTCATGGCACCCGGGCCCAAAGTGACAAGCACTAAGCATAGCAAAGTCATAGCAACATCAATCTAGGAACATAGTGGATACTAGGGATCAAGCCCTAACAAAACTAACTCGATTACGTGATGAATCTCATCCAACTCCTCACCGACCAGCGAGCCTATGAAGGAATTACTCACTCCCGGTGGAGAGCTTCATGGAATTGGCGATGGAGATTGGTTGGTGATGACGAAGAACGAAGATCCTCCTCTCCGGAGCCCCAAACGGATTCCAGATTTGCCCTCCCGAGGAAGAACAGGGCTTGGCGGCGGCTCCGTCTCATGAAACGTGATAATTCTTTCTCCCTGGTTGTTTATGGAAATATGTGAATTTATAGTATCAGGGGTGTCATCAGCGGGGCCACCAGGTGGGTACAAGCCACCTGGGCGTGCTAGGAAAGGGGGGCGTGCCCTGGTGGGTTGTGCCCAGCCAGGGGGCCTTCTCTGGTTGTTGTTGGCTCCAAAAATCTTCTTTTATTCCATAAAAAATCCTCACAAAGTTTCGTTTCATTCCGAGAACTTTTTTTTGCACAAAAACAACACCATGGTAGTTCAGCTGAAAACAGTGTCAGTCCGGGGTTAGTTTCATTCAAATCATGCAAATTAGAGTCCAAAACAAGAGGAAAAGCGTGAGAAAAGTAGATACGTTGGAGACGTATCAGGAGACAACTAGTACAAGCTATCCTGACAAAAGTAGTCTTCGCCTGCCAAAGGCTCTGGTGGTGACGCTGCTGTGGGCTCCGTGATGACCTCCGTCCTGCCGTCCTGGCGGTCTTGGTCTTGTTGCATCGATAAGGAAACCTTTACTTGATTCCTCGGGACTCCTCGCCTGCGCTTGCCTCCTTAGCACCAAAGAGGAAACTGGTACACTGCACCCGCTGGCGCCCGCCTGGCCTTGGTCGTCATGGCTCACGTCATGTGAACCTCGCGAGGTGCACCTTGCATAGATATCTCCGCTCCTCGGGAGCCATCCTAGCGAGGCCACCCCCAGGGAGGTCTTGGTGTGGTCCGCCTCGCAAGGCTTGGCCCCTCGCGAGGGTCTTGAGCTGTTGCTGCAGAAGCTGGGCCATACCGGGCCGTTGCTGGAGCCACGTCGTGGGCTGCAGGCAGGCAAGTCTGGGCACCCCCCTTCCCAGGATGCCGACACTAGTGGTTTCCACAGCTGCAAGAAAGACACCAACTTATATGACAGATTAGACGGATGTCTGATGTATTGTCCCTCTATCAATGCCTTATTTCTCGTGGTCCATAATGCCCATGCCATAGCACCAAATCCTAGCCAGACCATCTGTCTATCACGCCTGAAATAGGGGTGGGAATGCCATTGATAGCTGGTCCTCCCCACACCATATATCGGTCCAAAAACATGCAGCTCTACCATTATGAATGGTAAATTTGGTCTGAAGCCACCCCAGATATGTGCTCCCTCACCTTGGCATGATCGAGAATTGATGCCAGTGCATCGGCCAAGATGCTAAACAAAAGTGGGGATATTGGGTCCCCTTGTCGAGCCCATCTCTTATTCCGGAAAAACGCCCCTACCTCGCCATTAATATTAGCTACCGTCTGCCCCCATGGACCAGCTGCCGCATCCAGCTAATCCAAAGTTGGTCAAAGCCTTTCGCCTTAAGTACCTCCTCCATAAATTCCAATCGCACTCTGTCATATGCCTTTTCGAAGTCTATTTTAAGGATGAACACTTCTTACTTAGTTTTTTGAATCTCATGTAGGACCTCGTGTAGGACTGCAATCCCGTCTAAAATACTTTCTCCCTCAAATAAAAGTTGTCTGGTTTGGGTCAATGATTTTATTTGCCACCGGCGACAGGCGGGTCGCAAACCCCTTAGTCAATAGCCGGAAGCTAACATTTATTAGAGTTATTGGGCTGTATTGTCGAATGTTATTTCCCCTTGGACCTTAGGAAGCAACGCCAGCACCCCATAATTTAGACATTGAACGTCAATTCTACCAAGGGTGAACTCCTGCACCAAGTTAAAGAACTGCGGTCCCACCATACCCTAGAATCTTTTGTAGAAGGTTACCGGGAACCCGTCGGGTCCTGGGGACATATTTACTCTCATGTTATTTAGCTTGTTAGTCACCTTGACTAGAGTAAAAGGATGCACCAGTGCTAGTTATCGTCCCTCGTCACCTTCCGTTGAGGCCCCCACATATCCGGGCCGAGAGAGGTGGCACCCCTGATGTGGTCCCCAAAAGCAGTCTGTAGAACCCATCAATATGAGTTCTGAGCTCTACCTCCCCAGAGTATATTATATCCACTTCGCTATGGGACCTATTCATGCATCTCCATCGCCGACCATTTGCCACTGAATGGAAGAACTCTGTGCTAGCGTCCCCTTTTAGAACCCACATCTGTTGCCAATACATCTCCTCACATGTTAGTATGAAAATCATCTCATCCTCTACCACGTATCTACGGGCCCACTCATCATGTGATAGGCCCACATTATCCGCTTGATAATACAGTTGTTTAGTTTCTTCTAATAAGGGTGCCTTTCGTCGCATTAGATCACTCCCAATATTAGCTCCCCATCCTCGCAAGTGATGCCATGCTCGACGGATACAATGCTGCCACTCATCCAAGGCATCACATAATGGACCGTAATGACGAGGTCTATTTGCCCTAGCCTCGCCCCAAATGCGCTTGATCAACTCGACAAAGCCCGGTTGGAGAAACCATTGTTTCTCAAAGAAGAGACGCGTAGGGATTCTACGATGGTTCTCCCCAAACTATAGAATGAGAGGGTAGTGATCTGCCCCCAGCTGTGTTTCTGCTATAAGAGAAGTTGCTAGGAACTTTGCCTCCCAATCCGCAGAGACAAAAACTCGATCGAATACACAACAGATTGGGTTGTCCTGGTTGTTAGTACATGTAAAGCGAGCCCCCACCCGGTGTAGCTCGATAAGAGCCAAGTCCGCCACCCACTCATTAAACTAGTCAACCAATCCTTGATCATTAATTGCATGATTGCTCTTGTCCTCCGCTGACCGGATTAAATTAGCCCCCCCCCCTCGATGACTGTTGACCCACAAGTATAGGGGATCTATCGTAGTCCTTTCGATAAGTAAGAGTGTCGAACCCAACTAGGAGCGAAAGGAAATGACAAGCGGTTTTCAACAAGGTATTCTCTGCAAGCACTGAAATTATTGGTAATAATAGTTTTGTGATAAGATAATTCGTAACGGGTAACAAGTAACAAAAGTAAGTAAGGTGTAGCAAGGTGGCCCAATCCTTTTTGTAGCAAAGGAAAAAGCCTGGATGAACTCTTATATAATGCAAAGCGCTCCTGAGGACACATGGGAATTACTGTCAAGCTAGTTTTCATCATGCTCATATTATCCGCGTTCGTTACTTTCATAATTTGATATGTGGGTGGACCGGTGCTTGGGGTGCTGCCCTTCCTTGGACAAGCCTCCCACTTATGATTAACCCCTCTCGCAAAGCTCCGCAACTACGAAAGAAGAATTAAGATAAATCTAACCATAGCATGAAACATATGTGATCCAAATTAGCCCCTTAATAAGCAACACATAAACTAGGGTTTAAGCTTCTGTCACTCTAGGAACCCATCATCTACTTATTACTTCCCAATGCCTTCCCCTAGGCCCAAATCATGGTGAATTGTCATGTAGTCTACGTTCACATAACACCACTAGAGGAAAGACAACATACATCTCATCAAAAAATCAAACAAATACCAAATTCGCATGATTACTTATAACAAGACTTCTCCCATGTCCTCAGGAACAAACGTAACTACTCACAAAGCATATTCATGTTCATAATCAGAGGAGTATTAATTATCATTAAGGATCTGAAAATATAATCTTCCGCCGAATAAACCAACTAGCATCAACTACAAGGAGTAATCAACACTACTAGCAACCCACATGTACCAATCTAAGGTTTGGAGACAAAGATCAGATATAAGAGATGAACTAGGGTTTGAGAGGAGATGGTGCTGGTGAAGATGTTGATGGAGATTGACCCCCTCTCGATGAGAGGATCGTTGGTGATGATGATGGCTTCGATTTCCCCCTCCAGGAGGGAAGTTTCCCCGGCAGAACAGCTCCTCCGGAGCCCTAGATTGCTTCTGCCCAGGTTCTGCCTCGAGACGGCGGGGCTTCATCCCCAAATCTTCCTTATGATTTTTTCCAGGTAAAAACCCTTCATATAGTAGAAGATGGGCGCCGAGGGCCTGCCAGGTGGACGGCAAGGCAGGGGCGCCCCCCCACCCTTATGGTTGCCTGGTGGGTCCCCTCTGGTGCTTTCTTCTCCCAATATTTTTTATTAATTCCAAAATTATTCTCCGTAAAGTTTCAGGACTTTGGGAGTTGTGCAGAATAGGTCTCTAATATTTGCTCCTTTTCCACCCCAGAATTCCAGTTGCTGGCATTCTCCCTCTTCATTTAAACCTTGTAAAATAAGAAAGAATAGGCATAAGTATTGTACCAAAATAGGTAATAACAACCCACAATGCAATAAATATCAATATCAAAGCATGGTGCAAAATGGACGTATCAACTCCGCCAAGCTTAGACCTCGCTTGTCCTCAAGTGAAAGCCGATATCAAAAAATATGTCCACATGTTTAGAGATAGAGGTGTTGATAAAATAAAATATGGACATGAGGGCATCATGATCATCTTTAGAACAACAACATATATTGTCATATAATTTCTTATGCTAAAGTAACAATTCATTCACAAGGTAAAGTATGAATCAAAAACTTCATTGAGAACTAACAAACTATGATCTCAGTCATTGAAGTAATTGCAATTTATCATAACATCGGAAAGAGTCAATTCAAGAGCTTTTCAGCAAGTCCACATTCTCAACTATCATTTAGTCTTTCACAGTTGCTAACACTCACGCAATACTTATGGGTTCAAAGCCTCAGTCGGACACAGAGAAAGATAGGGGCTCATAGTTTCGCCTCCCAACCTTTTACCTCAAGGGTAATGTCAATGATAATACTTTATGATAGCCTACATCCGAGTGGATATAAATATCTGGATCTTTCTCCAAGACATAGTGCTGGCCAAAAGGAAAAAGTGTAAAAAGGAACGGTGAAGATCACCATTACTCTTATATAAGGGTAGAAGATAAAAGTAAAAGATAGGCCCTTCGCAGAGGGAAGCAGAGGTTGTCATGCACTTTTATGGTTGGATGCACAAAATCTTAATGCAAAAGAACGTCACTTTATATTGCCGCTTGTGATAAATAACTTTGTTATGCAGTCTGTCGCTTTTATTTCTTCCATATCACAAGTTCATATAAATCTTATTTTCTTCACACTAATAGATCATGCATATATAGAGAGAAATTTTTATTGCTTGCATCGATGACAACTTACTTGAAGGATCTTACTCAATCCATAGGTAGGTATGGTGGACTCTCATGGAAAAACTGGGTTAAGGGATGTTTGGATGCACAAGTAGTATCTCTACTTGGTGCAAATGATTTGGCTAGCATAAGAGGGAAAAGCAAGCTCAACATGTTGGAGGATCCATGACAATATAACTTCTATTCGGATATAAGAAAACATAACCCATTATGTTGTCTTCCTTGTCCAACATCCACTTTTTAGCATGTCATATTTTAATGAGTGCTCACAATTACAAAAGATGTCCAAGATAGTATATTTATATGTGAAACCTCTCTTTCTTTATTACTTCCTATTAATTGCAACAATGACCAAAACTATGTTTGTCAACTCTCAACAAATTTTATTCATCACACTCTTTATATGTGAAGTCATCACTCTCCATAAGATCATTATATGACCTTTTTATTTATTTTGTTTCTTTCTCTTATTTTATTACCTCAAGATCATAGCATGAAAGCAAAGCCCTCAACTCAAAATTACTCTTTATTATACATAACTCATAGACTCGATTACATAGATAGATCTTAGAAAAAACTCAAAGCTAGATCATACTAAAATTTTATTCTACTAGATAAAGATGTAACCAAAAGTATCGAACAAATAAAAATGATAAAGGTAAAGGTGTGATGGTGATATGATACCGGGGCATCTCCCCCAAGCTTGGCAGTTGCCAAGGGGAGTGCCCATACCCATGTATTTAGATATCTTTCTTCAGAGGTGGTGATGATGGAGTTGTTGATGATTAAAGGATCTTATCCTCCGTCTTCCAAGGCATAGGTTCACCATCATAAAAAGATGAACGAGTCTCCAGGATCCTCAAATCTGCAGCCAAACTCATCTTCCTAAATCTGTATTCATACTCACAGTTTTGGTTTTGCAGGTCATAGATCTGGGCTTGGAGATGCTCGATTTTCTCATGAAGCTTGAAGATGGCCTCCCCAATGTTCTTGGCATCTAACTTGTGACCATTGGTAAATTCAGCGATCATCATGTGATTGGCGTTGAGTCCACGTTCCACCATCCCTTGGCACTTGAAGACTTGTTGCTCCATTGCCTCAAGCCTTGTCTCCATGCTTCCGGTCTTCTTTGGCCCTTCAACATCGCGGATGTGCAGCACCCCCTCACACGCATCTCAATGGTTTGAGGGTGTTACAGCACCTTCGTGAGGTAAGGGTTGATGACCTTCTCGAAAAAATTGTCCTTGGGGGCGCTTGGAGATGTCATGGCAATCTAGATCTATCAGAAAAAACAAGAACAGACGATTTTGTCGTGGTACGGTTGTCAAAACCTTTGGGAGATTATATAATGATTTTTTACCGATCAAAAGAAGTATTGTGCAAGAAAACATAGTCCGGAGGGCACACGAGGTGGCGGCAAGGTACAGGGGCGCGCCCCTGCCTTGCCGCTTCCTCGTGCACTCTTCAGACTTCTTTTAATTTTCCTAATTTTTTTAATATTCCAAAACGGAGAAAAATTACCATTAGAACAGATTTGGAGTCGGTTTACTTACCTTACCACATACCAATTTCTCTTCGGAGTCTGAAACATTCTGAAAGTATCCCTTATGTACTCCTCCGGTGTTATGGTATTATTAATATTGGTCTCAACATTTATGGGAGTACCTGAGATATAATGTTTGACTCTTTGACCGTTTACCACCTTTGGATTTGTGCCTTTGGCGTTGTTGATCTTGATGGCACCGGAACGATAGACCTCCTCGATAATGTAAGGACCTTCCCATTTAGAGAGAAGTTTTCCTGCAAAAAATCTTAAATGATAGTTGTATAGCAAAATATGGTCACCTACATTAAACTCACGCTTTTGTATACTTTTTTCATACCATCTTTTAACTTTTTCTTTAAACAACTTGGCATTCTCATAGGCTTGGGTTCTCCATTCATCAAGTGAGCTAATGCCAAATAACCTCTTCTCTTCGGCATGTTTAAAATCATAGTTGAGCTCTTTGATTGCCAATAAGCTTTATGTTCTAGTTTAAGAGGTAAGTGACATGCTTTTACATAAACCATTTTATATGCAGACATTGTTGGAGAATGTTGCATGGGAAACAAAATTTTCCTACGCTCACCAAGATCAATCTAGGAGATGGACATCTACGAGAGGAGATATTGCATCTACATACCCTTGTAGATCACTAAGTGGAAGCGTTAGGAAACACGGTTGATGTAGTCGAACGTCTTCGCGATCCAATCACGATCCGTCCCGCAAACTCCTGATCCAGGTGTCGAATAGACAGCACCTCCGCGTTCAACACACGTACGGCTTGATGACACCTTCACCTCCTCGATCCAGCGAGTGATGGTGAAGTAGTAGCTCGAGTCCTCCGGCAGCACAATGGTGTGGTGGTGGAGAAATCTCAGCAGAGCTTCGCTAAGCACTACGGAGAAGAAGAGGGATGCGAGGGAGAGGAGAGGCAGCGCCGTGTCGTGGAGATGTGCTCAAGGGGTGCGGCTGACCTCTCTCTACCTCTCTATATATAGGGGGAAGGGAGGAGGAGGGGGCACCCTAGATCCCATCTAGGGGGCGGCGGCCATAGGGGGAAACCCTAGATGGGTTTTGGGCGCCTCCAACCCCCCGGGAGCCTTGGCCCCCAAGGCAAAGGGGTGGGAACCCTAGGGAGGGCGCCCCCACCTCCTATGGTAACGTGGGATGGGGTGAGGGGAGCGCACAACCCCTTAGTGGGATGATGTGCCCCCTTCCCTAGGCCCATGAGGCCCCCAACACTTGTCGGGGCCCCCCGAAACCCCTCTCGGTGATGCTGGTCATCGCTCGGTACCCCCGGAACAATTCCGGACTCAAATACCCTTCGTCCAATATATCTATATTCACCTACGGACCATTCCGGAGTTCCTTGTCACATGCGGGATCTCATTTGGGACTCCGAACTACCTTCGGTAACCACCATAATGACACAACTATACTTATATCGTCACCGAACGTTAAGTGTGTAGACCCTGCGGGTTTGAGAACTATGCAGACATGACCGAGACACCTCTACGGTCAATAACCAATAGTGGGACCTAGATGACCATATTGGTTCCAAAATATTCTACGAAGATCTTATCGGTCGAACCTCGATGTCAAGGATTGAGCTAATCCCGTATGTAGTTCCCTTTGTCTATCGGTATGTTACTTGCCCGAGATTCGATCGTCGGTATCTCCATACCTAGTTCAATCTCGTTACTGGCAATTCTCTTTACTCGTTCCGTAATACAAGATCACGTGACTAACTCCTTGGTCACATTGCTTGCAAGCTTATTGTGATGTTGTATTACCGAGTGGGCCCTGAGATACCTCTCTGTCATAGGGAGTGACAAATCCCAGTCTTGATCCATGCCAACTCAACAGACACCCTCAGAGATACCTGTAGAGCACCTTTATAGTCACCCAGTTACATTGCAACGTTTGGTACACACAAGGCACTCCTCCGGTTTCAGTGAGTTGCATGATCTCATGGTCATAGGAACATATACTTTACATGCATAAAAATGATAGCAATAAACTTGATACGATCATATGCTATGTTCATAGTTTGGGTCTTGTCCATCACATCATTCTCCTAATGATGTGATCTCGTTATCAAATGACAACTCATGTCCATGGCTAGGAAACCATAGCCATATTTGATCAACGAGCTAGTCCGATAGAGGCTTACTAGGGACATGTTGTTGTCTATGTATCCACACATGTATTTGAGTTTCCGGTCTATACAATTATAGCATGGATAATAAACGATTATCATGAACAAGGAAATATAATAATAACCACTTTATTATTGCCTCTAGGGCATATTTCCAACAGTCTCCCACTTGCACTAGAGTCAATAATCTAGCATTACATGGTAATGAATCTAACACCCATAGAGTTCTGGTGTTGATCGTGCTTTGCCCGTGGAAGAGGTTTAGTCAACGGATCTGTAACATCCAGGTCCGTATGCACTTTGAAAATGTTTATGTCTTCCTCCTTGATGTAATCGCGGATGGAATTGAAGCGTCGCTTTATGTGTCTGGTCCTCTTGTGAAACCTTGGTTCCTTGGCTAGAGCAATGGCACCAGTGTTGTCACAGAACAGAGTCATTGGGTCAAGTGCACTGGGCACAACTCCAGATCTGTCCTAAACTGCTTCATCCGGACACCTTCCTTTGCTGCCTCCGAGGCAGCTATGTACTCCGCTTCGCATGTAGAATCAGCTACCACACTTTGCTTGGAACTGCACCAACTTACCGCTCCCCCATTTAGAATATATACGTATCCGGTTTGAGACTTAGAGTCATCCGGATCAGTGTCAAAGCTTGCATCGATGTAACCCTTTATGACAAGCTCTTGATCACCTCCATAAATGAGAAACATTTCCTTAGTCCTTTTCAGGTACTTAAGGATATTCTTCACCACTATCCAGTGATCCACTCCTGGATTACTTTGAAACCTTCCGGCCATAGTTATGCCAAGGCTGACATCCGGCCTTGTGCCCAACATCGCATACATGATAGAGCCTATGGCAGAGACATAGGGGATGGCACTCATCTTTTCTCTATCCTCTATAGTCGCTTGGCATTGAGTATGACTCAACTTCACACCTAGCAAAACAGGCAAGGACCCCTTCTTGAGCTGATCCATTTTGAACTTCTTCAAAATCTTGTCAAGGTATGTGCTTTGTGAAAGTCCTATCAAGCGTCTCAATCTATATCTATAGATCTTGATGCCTAATATGAAAGCAACTTCTCCTAGGTCGTTCATTGAAAAACTCTTGTTCAAATATTCCTTCACGTTTTCCAAAAGTTCTATATTGTTTCCAATCAGCAATATGTCATCCACATATAATATTAGAAACACTATAGAGCTCCCACTCACTTTCTTGTAAATAAAAGATTCTCTAAAAACTTGTATAAACCCAAACCCAAACGCTGGAGTTTGCACACTTTGTCAGCATTCTCTGGATCGACAAAACTGTCGGATGTGGGCTTCCGGCAAAACCCTTAAGGTTCGAACTCTGGGGTGCGCGCGAAGTTCTTCCCCCTACCGATCTACGCCCTAGCCCGCTAAGATCTCGCGGACGAACTCGACGAACTCGTAACACAGAAAGACATGAGATTTATACTAGTTCGGGCCACCGTTGTGGTGTAATACCCTACTACAGTGTGTGGTGGTGGATTGCCTCTTGGGCTGATGATGAACAGTACAAAGGGAAGAACAGACTCCTGAGGTTGAGGTGTTCTTGTGCTCAGCTAACTTGTGTGGGTGAGATGCCTCTGAATGTGTTATCAGATGCCCTCTATTGTGGTGGCTAGTTCTACTTATGTTGGCCATGGTCCTCTCCCCAAATATTTGAGCGGGAAGGGAGCCAACAACGGCGGGCGATTTTGAAAGGGGACAGCTAGTACAAGCTATCCTGACAAAAGTGATCTTCACGTGCAAAAGGCTCTGGTGATGATGCCGTCTTGGGCTCCACGGCGACCTCCATCCTGCTGGCCTGCTGGTCTTGGTCTCATTGCACCGATATGGAAACCTTTGCCTGACGCCTCGGTACTCCGTGCCTGCGCCTGTTTCCTTAGCACCAAAGAGGAAAACAGGACATTGCGTGCGCTGGCGCCCACTTGGCGCCCGTCTGGTGTCGATCGTCATGGCTCACGTCATGAGAGCCTCGCGAGGTTTGCCCCGCCTTGATATCTCCGCTCCTCGCGAGGCAGCCTAGTGAGGCCACTCCTGAGGAGGTCTTGCATTGTCCGCCTCGCGAGGCTTGGCCCCTCATGAGGGTCTTGAATGTCTTGTCAATGAAGATGGGCCATACAGGCCTGCTAGCAAAGCCACGCCATGGGCCGCAGGCAGGAAAGTCTGGGGACCCCCGTTCCCAGAACACCGGCAGTAGCCCCCGGGGCCAAGGTGCGCTCGGGCTTGGCTTTGAGGCGAAGCCAAAGGTCAAGTACGGAGGGCGCGGGCCCCAAAAGCCTGCGGCCTCGGTTGATGCGTGGCGGTTGATTGGATGTGGGTGTCTCCACTTCCCCATGCTGCCTCGGCAACTGCTCGACTTGACAAGTCCCTGCGACATGCAAGGAAAACCATCACTACCTGTGATCATGGGAGGCGCCGGTTGGCCTTCTTCCGTTATAAATGGGGAGGGGGGCGGAGCCCCCGTCGCCCATCTCTTCCTTGGTTCACTTGCTTCTTCCTCCTTGCTCCACCGCTAGCAGCAATGGCGCTGCCGAAGAGGTTCTCCGCCGCGGAGAAAGGCAAGGCCCCTCGGGAGGGACCCGGCTCCCCGCGCCCAAGCGAGGACGTGGTCGTCCCCGCAAGCATGCCGCGACCCCCACTGTGGCCCCCGGCTCTCGAGGTGGCACCGTAGTGCGCGGCAGGAGTCGCTCTGGTCGCGGTAGTTCTGTCGACGGAAGGAGACGCGCTGTGGTTGCGCGATCTCCCCGACCATGGTTCCATGCGTCAGAGGTGCTGCTAGAGTTCGTTGTCTGGTCAGAGGATCTGGCCGGTAGCTGGCTCTAGCTCCCCCGCTTCTTCGCCGATGAGCTGCCAGCCTCCGGTCCAGGCGGGCTCTGGCTGCAGGCAGACGGTTGCTGCAGCCGGACTTCTTGGGTCGCAGTCGAGGTCTCCGTCACGGGCAACATTGCTCTAGCCCGCGGCTGGCAGACGTTCGCCCTCGCGCGCGGCCTTGGCAGGCGGTGCACCCTCCACTTCAAGTTCGACGGTGATGCAACCCTTTTTGTGAGGGTGTTCGAGGAAGACGGTCACTGCGCCGGATGCTGCCCCGAGGTGAACGACGGCGAGGAGGTGTTCGGCCTTGGCGATGGTCGGGGCGAGGAGGAGGATGAGCCCGCCGGCCGCACCTCGTCTGGCTATGGTGGCTCTTCCCTTGGTAACAGTTCCAGCAGCGGCGGCCTTGATCAGCTGCCACGCCGCCACACCCGCTTCGAAGGTGGCAACGGGTCGTCTCGCCGCCACGCATCGGTGAAGCGCGAGGAGGGGTCTGACTAGACTCGGGACGTCGCCAAGGCCCTGCCTCCGTCGGCTGCTGCAGGGGCGAGCAGCACTTTTGTTATGTTTCCCTTTTTCTTCCTACATCAAGATGAAACCAGTATGGGCCCGGAGGGGCATGTATTGAATCGTAACTTATTGACCATTATGCTACGCTTGTTGTTTCAGTGTTGTGTGGCTACTTTGTGCAGAGATAACTTAGCCTGGTGCATTCGGTGCGCCCTCCTCCTTGCGAGGCGTTTATTTCCTCGTGTCCATCTGGACCTTGTGGTCTGTGATTGCTTAGGAACTGCAAAAAATTCGTTAGGGAGTTTGCCAGGATATTTGTCGCTCACCCAAGCCTTGACCCGGCGCTTTGTATCACGGTACCCGTGGGGCACGATTTAGGAGAGATGCACCAGCTTTCGGCCTCGAACGAGGGTGGCTCGCGAGGAGACATAGAGAAGAAAGACGCTCGCGAGGGCACCTGCCTAGCCCCCCCCTCGCAAGGTATGTGAGAGAGAGAACACGAGCGAACCAGAGTCGGAAAATGCGGTAAGAGGCGAGGGAATCGAATCAGCAAGGAACACCAAAAGCAAACTTCGATTAAAGAAAAGCGAGCTAACTACAGAAAGCAAATGAAAAGCCGCGTCCGCTACCTAATCTAGTCTTCAAGTCTTCTCAGCAGCATGGAGCTAATTGCTGCTACTAGGCATGGGAGGGAGCCTCAGGGCCTGAGGCCGGCGCTCCTGAGACTCCGGGGCGTGTACAGCCCCACTTACGTGAGAGCGTCAGGGGCGGCGATTCTTCACAGGCACTGGGCCTTCTTCACAGGCTCTGGGCCTTTCTTCACAGGCTCAGGGCCTTGCTTCATGGGAAGAAATTTCGGAGGTGCTAGATGTTCCAGGCGTTCTGGATAGGTATCCCGTCCTGCGTCTCCAGGCGCACGGCTCTAGGCCTGGAGATGTTGAAGACCTTGAATGGGCCCTCCCACATGGGTGAAAGCTTATGCAGCCCTTCCCTGGAGAGGACCCTCCTCAGAACGAGGTCACCAGTCTCGAGCGTCCTGGAGCGGATGTTGCGGCAGTGGTATCGCCGCAGTGCCTGCTGGTACCTTGCCGTCCTCAGTGCAGCTTCGCGATGACGCTCCTCCCCCAGCACGAGGTCCATCCCCCACGTGGTGTCCTGCTGTGTTTCATCGAACGCCAGGACCCATGCGGAGCGATGCTTGACCTCATGAGGAAGGAGTGCTTCAGCTCCATAGACAAGGAAGAATGAGTCTCGCCCATTGGCTTGGTGGCGGTGGTGCGGATGGACCATAGCACGGACTGGAGCTCGTCGTGCCAGCCCCTGCCACAGGCCTCGAGCTTCTTCTTGAAGGTCCTGGTCTTGAGGCCCCCCAGGACCTCCGCGTTGGCGCGTTCGGCCTGACCATTGCTCCTGGGGTGCGCCACCGAAGCGTAGCAAATCTGTGTTCCAAGGTTAGCACAGTAGGTTTTGAAGAGGTTACTGGTGAACTGCGAACTGTTATCGGTGATGATGCGGTTGGGGACTCCGAAACGGCTCACGATGCCCCTGATAAACTTGACCGCGGACCCGGCTGGGATGTTGCGAACAGCTTCCACTTCCGCCCACTTGGTGAACTTGTCGATGGCGATGTACAGGTAGCGGTAGCCCCCAGGCGCTCGAGGGAACGGGCCCAAGATGTCCAGCCCCCAGACCACGAACGGCCACGTGAGCGGAATGGTCTGGAGACCCTGGGCCGGCTGATGGATTTGCTTGGCGTGGAACTGGCAGGCTTCGCAGGACTTTCACCAGCTCAGCTGCATCGTTGAGCGCAGTGGGCTAGTAGAACCCACTGCGGAATAATTTGCTGACGAGGGTCCGTGACGACGAGTGGTGCCCGCAGTCCCCACCGTGTATGTCAGTTAGCAGCCCCTTCCCCTGGTCCCTAGAAATGCAGCACAGGTAAACGTCGTTTGGCCGCTTCCTGTACAACTCACCATCCTGGATGCAGTACGCCGTGGCTTGCCGAACCACACGCTCCGCATCCTCCTCCTTCTCCAGCAGCACCCCTTGCATCAGATATTCCTTGAATTCCTTGGTCCAGCATGCCTCCTGAGGCTTGAGCGCCAAGAGCAAGCGAGCTCCTGAGGTCGGGCCACAGGCCAGGGCTCCTGTGGTAGGAGGCTGTGGGAGCTCCTCCCGAGGCTGAGCTGTGCTTGAAAGTGGTGGTGTCGCCGATGGCTTGAAGAGCCGTTCCTCAAAGACTCCGGGCTCTTGTGGCTGCCGCTTGGATGCTCTCCTGGCGATGTTGTCGGCTTCCTTGTTGGTGCCCCGAGGCACGTGCTGCAGCTCCAAGCCCAAGAACTGCTTCTCCATCTTGCGCACCTCCGCGAGGTATGCCTCCATATGCTCGTCCTTTGGCTCGTATACCTTGTTGGAGAAGTTGATGAGGAGCTGCGAGTCGCCCCTAACAACAAGGCGCTTCACCCCCAGAGCCATTGCAGCCTCCAGGCCAGCTATGAGGCCCTCGTACTCTGTGATGTTGTTGGAGACCTTCTCGCCCTGCTGAAAGTAGAGCTGCACGGTGTAGTAGAGCTTGTCCTGTGTGGGCGAGATGAGTACTGCTCCAGCCCCTGTGCCCTGCTGCACGAAGGCGCCATCAAAGTACATGACCCAACCATCTGGTGCCTCACTTCCTGGTGAGGTGGACCGGTCTTCGCCTACTTCAAGAGCCGGAGCATCCATCCATTCTGCCATGAAATCAGCAAGCACGACTCCCTTGATGACACGGGTAGTGCTGAACTCCAGCTGGAATGCTTGCAGCTTGATGTTCCACTCAGCGACCCTTCCAGCGGAGTTCGTGCTCCTGAGCACTCTCCCTGGGCCGGCTGATGGATTTGCTTGGCATGGAACTGGCAGGCTTCACAGGACTTCACTAGCTCACCTGCATCATTGAGCGCAGTGGGCTAGTAGAACCCACTGCGGAATACTTTGCTGACGAGGGTCCGTGACGACGAGTGGTGCCTATAGTCCCCACCGTGTATGTCAGTTAGCAGCCCCTTCCCCTGGTCCCTAGAAATGCAGCGCAGGGAAATGTCATTTGGCCGCTTCCTGTATGACTCACCATCCTGGATGCAGTACGCCGTGGCTTGCCGAACCACACGCTCTGCATCCTCCTCCTTCTCTGGCAGCGCCCCTTGCATCAGATATTCCTTGAATTCCTTGGTCTAGCATGCCTCCTGAGGCTCGAGTGCCAAGAGCAAGCGAGCTCCTGAGGTTGGGCCACAGGCCGGGGCTCCTGTGGCAGGAGGCTGTGGGAGCTCCTCCCGAGGCTGAGCTGTGCTTGAAAGTGGTGGTGTCGCCGATGGCTTGAAGAGCCGTTCCTCAAAGACTCCGGGCTCTTGTGGCTGCCGCTTGGATGCTCTCCTGGCGATGTCATCGGCTTCCTTGTTGGTGCCCCGGGGCACGTGCTGCAGCTCCAGACCTAAGAACTGCTTCTCCATCTTACACACCTCCGCGAGGTATGCCTCCATATGCTCGTCCTTTGGCTTGTATACCTTGTTGGAGCAGCGAGTCACCCCTAACAACAAGGCGCTTCACCCCCAGAGCTGTTGCGGCCTTCAGGCCAGCTATGAGGCCCTCGTACTCTGTGATGTTGTTGGAGACCTTCTCGCCCTGCTGAAAGCAGAGCTGCACGGCGTAGTAGAGCTTGTCCTGAGTGGGCGAGATGAGTACTGCTCCAGCCCCTGCGCCCTGGTGCGCGAAGGCGCCATCGAAGTACATGACCCAACCATCTGGTGCCTCACTTCCTGGCGAGGTGGACCGGTCTTCGCCTACTTCAAGAGCCAGGGCATCCGTCCATTCTGCCATGAAATCAGCAAGCGCGACTCCCTTGATGACCCGGGTAGTGCCGAACTCCAGCTGGAATGCTTGCAGCTTGATGATCCACTCAGCAACCCTTCCAGCGGAGTTCGGGCTCCTGAGCACTCTCTCCAATGGGTAGGCTAAGACGACCTTGATGGGGTGGCCCTGGAAGTAGTGCCGCAACTTGCGCGAGGCCACCAAGAGCGCGAGCAGGAGTTTCTGAGGCATGGGATATCGTGCCCTTGTGTCCCGCAACACCATGCTGACAAAATACACCGGGTGCTCGACAAGGGCTGGCGCGTTGGTGAGGCTTGTGCCTTGCGGGGGCCCGGACATCTCCTGAGGTGGTGGAACTCCTGGTGCCTGACCGCCTGCAGGGGCCTCTGCGACGTCGTCCTACCGAGCTTGGTCTTCTATTGACGCTGCTGTGGCTCCTTCCTGATCTTGCGTCATTTCAGCTGTAGCTTGGCGCAACGTGCCCTTGGCTTGGCGCTCCTCTCGAACCGGCACTAGCGCTGCGCTGGCAGAGTATGGGGTAGCGGCCAGGTAGAGCACCAGGGGCTCGAGAGGCCGTGGCGCCACCATCACCGGTGGGCTAGTTATGTATCTCTTGAGATCTTGGAAGGCTTGGTCGGCCTCCTGGGTCCACTCAAACGGGCCTTTCTTCTTCATCAGCTTGAAGAAGGGCAGGGCGCATTCTCCTAGCTTGGAGATGAAGCGTCCCAAGGCAGTCACCCGACCAGCCAACTTCTGCATTTCTCTAAGGGTCTGCTGTGGGCTCATGTCCTCGATGGCCTTGATCTTCTCTGGATTCGCCTCGATCCCTCTGTGGGACACGAGGAAACTCAGCAGCTTGCCGGAAGGGACGCCAAACACGCACTTCTCCGGGTTGAGCTGCAAGTTCACTTGGCGCAGGCTCTTGAGGGTCTCTTTCAGGTCTTGAATCAAGGTCCTTGCCTCTCGAGACTTCACCACAATGTCGTCAATGTAGGCCTCAGTGTTTCTTCCGAGCTATCGCCCTAAGGCCATGTGCATCAGTCGCTGAAAGGTTGCGCCCGCGTTGCACAATCCAAAGGGCATGCAAGTGTAGCAGTACACCCCACATGGGGTCAGGAAGGCTATCTTCTCCATGTCTTCTACCGCCATCTTGATCTGGCGATATCCTGAGAACGCGTCCAAGAAGCACAGCAGGTCGCACTTGGCAGTGGAGTCGACGATCTGATCGATGCGTGGGAGCAGGAACGGATCTTGGGGGCAGGCTTTGTTAAGGTTGGTGAAGTTGATGCACATCCGTTCCTTCCCGCCTTTCTTCGGCACTACGACGGGGTTCGCCAGCCATTTGGGATACCGAACCTCGCGAATGGCACCCGCCGCTTCCAGCTTGCGGGTTTCTTGGATGATGAAGGCCTGCTTCTTAGTGGACTACCGTCTCGCCCGCTGCTTCACGGGGCGTACATTGGGGCATACCCTTAAATGATGCTGAATCACCTCTATCAGGACTCCTACCAGCTGATTGGGATCCCACGCGAATATATCCTTGTTTGCGCGCAAGAACTTCACCAATGCTTCCTCTTGCCCTGGGTCTAGGCTAGCACCTATAGTAAAGGTGGCTCCTGAGGGCCTGTCCTCATTGACCGGCACCTGCTTGGTTTCCGCCTTTTCTTGTGTCAATAGCTGCTGCTTCTTGGCTGGCATGCTCCCTTGGGCTTGGAGGCGCCCGCGTCGGCGGGCTGCACTGACGCGGCGATTTTGAGGGCGAGCTTGAGTGTCGTCACGGCCTCCTTGGTATCCCCCTTGATGGTGAGGACGCCTTTGCTCCCAGGCATCTTCATGAGGTTGTAGGTCGGATGAGTCGCCGCCATGAACTGGGCGAGAGCTGGGTACCCGATGATGGCGTTATACGGGAGGCCGATGCGGGCGATGTCGAAGTCGACCAGATTGGTGCGATAGTTGTCGCGCGTGTCAAAGGTGATGGGGAGGCGGATCTGTCCCAGAGAGTGGGCAGTGCCGCCACCAACTCCTGAGAAAGGCTTGCTGAGACTGAGCCGCTCGAGTGGCACATGAAGAAAGTTGAAGGCCTCTACGGAAAGCAAGTTGAGGCCTGCACCACCGTCGATGAGGGTCTTGGTGACGGCCAAGTTCCAGATGGTGGGCGTGCAGAGCATTGGGAGCTTGCCCGAGCCAGTGGTAGCGTTGGGGTGATCTTCTGAGCCGAAGGTGAGGTCGGCCTCTGGCGCAGCCCAACCCGGCGGAGCCACCGGGCGCTGATACGTCTCCATCGTATCTACTTTTCCAAACACTTTTGCCCCTGTTTTGGACTCTAACTTGCATGATTTTAATGGAACTAACCCGGACTAACGCTGTTTTCAGCAGACTTTCCATGGTGTTATTTATGTGCAGAAACAAAAGTTCTCGGAACGACCTGAAATTCCACGGAATGTATTTTTGGAAAATATAAAAAATACTGGAAGAAGAATCCATGTCAGGGGGGCCTCCACCTGTCCACGAGGGTGGGGGGCGCGCCTGCCCCCCTGGGCGCGCCCCTGCCTCGTGGGCCCCCTGACGCTCCATCGACCTCAACTCCAATTCCATATATTCATGTTCGGGGAGAAAAAAATCAGAGAGAAGGATTCATAGCGTTTTACGATACGAAGCCGCCGCCAAGCCCTAAAACCTCTCGGGAGGGCTGATCTGGAGTCCGTTCGGGGCTCCGGAGAGGGGAATCCGTCGCCGTCGTCATCATCAACCATCCTCCATCACCAATTTCATTATGCTCACCACCGTGTGTGAGTAATTCCATCGTAGGCTTGCTGGACGGTGATGGGTTGAATGAGATTTATCATGTAATCGAGTTAGTTTTGTTAGGGTTTGATCCCCCTAGTATCCACTATGTTCTGATATTGATGTTGCTATGACTTTGCTATGCTTAATGCTTGTCACTAGGGCCCGAGTGCCATGATTTCAGATCTGAACCTATTATGTTTTCATGAATATATGTGAGTTCTCGATCCTATCTTGCAAGTCTATAGTCACCTACTATGTGTTATGATCCGGCAACCCCGAAGTGACAATAATCGGGACCACTCCCGGTGATGACCGTAGTTTGAGGAGTTCATGTATTCACTATGTGTTAATGCTTTGGTCCGGTACTCTATTAATAGGAGGCCTTAATATCCCTTAGTTTCCATTAGGACCCCGCTGCCACGGGAGGGTAGGAAAAAAGATGTCATGCAAGTTCTTTTCCATAAGCACGTATGATATATTCGGAATACATGCCTACATTACATTGATGAATTGGAGCTAGTTCTGTGTCACCCTATGTTATGACTGTTACATGATGAACCACATCCAGCATAATTCTCCATCACCGATCCAATGCCTACGAGCTTTTCACATATTGTTCTTCGCTTATTTACTTTTCTGTTGCTACTGTTACAATCACTACAAAACCCAAAAATATTACTTTTGCTACCTTTACCGTTACTTCCATATTACTTTGCTACTAAATACTTTGTTGCAGACACTAAGTTATCCAGGTGTGGTTGAATTAACAACTCAACTGCTAATACTTGAGAATATTCTTTGGCTCCCTTCGTGTCGAATCAATAAATTTGGGTTGAATACCTACCCTCGAAAACTGTTGCGATCCCCTATACTTGTGGGTTATCAAGACTATTTTCTGGCGCTGTTGCCGGGGAGCATAGCTCTATTCATTGAGTCACTGGGATTTATATCTGCTGGTCACTGTCAAGAACTTAAAAGACGCAAAAACAAAAATTTATCCCTCAACTATGAGGGGAGGTAAGGAACTGCCATCTAGCTCTGGACTTGATTCACCTTCTATTTTGAGTAAGCTTGTGACACCTAAACCTGCTTGTGATGGCCTGGCTTATTAGGGATGATAGACTACTCATATCAATAAGGAATTCCTTCTTTTCCGGGAGCCCATTCGGACAGAACTCCAAAGTTAAGTGTGCTCAGCTTGGAGTAGTGTCAGGATGGGTGACCGACCGGGAAGTTGCTCCCGGGTGCGCACGAGTGAGGACAAAGTGCGCAGAAAAGACTAGTATTGATCTGTGGGGCCAGTCTAGATCCCGCCAGGAGTAACGACCACCGGCGGGTGTGTCCGGGGCATTACAAGTTTGTATCAGAGCCGACCCTCGCGGTTACATGGATGGTTGCGGACAGGTGCGTGGTCATGTTGTTCATGACGTTTGTGACCCGTCGTGGCACCCAGCATGGCACATGTACCGGACTGGAAGCACAAACGTATGTGCCAAGAGGGAACGTTCCTGTGGCCCGACGAGGATGTCGGTTCCTCTGAGTGGGGGTGTATGTGATGGCCTGGCTTATTAGGGATGATAGACTACTCATATCGATAAGGAATTCCTTTTTTTCTGGGAGCCCATTCGGACAGAACTCCAAAGTTAAGTGTGCTCAGCTTGGAGTAGTGTCAGGATGGGTGACCGACCGGGAAGTTGCTCCCGGGTGCGCACGAGTGAGGACAAAGTGCGCAGAAAAGACTAGTATTGATCTGTGGGGCCAGTCTAGATCCCGCCAGGAGTAACGACCACCGGCGGGTGTGTCCGGGGCGTTACACTGCTTCTGCTATTAATTCTGATACGTCGCATGTTATTGATGATGCCACTTCTGCTATGCATGATACTTATGATGAAGCTACTTCTATGCTTGATACTACTGTGCCACTTGGTGAATTTCTTGATGAACAACTTGCTAGGGTTAGAGAGAGTGAAATTATTGAAACTGATAATATTGAAGATAGTGATGATGAAGACTCTCCCCCTAATAAATATGAATTACTTGTTGTGCCTGAGGGTTATGTTTTGGATGAAGAATCTGCTAGAGCTATTTTAGCTTGCAATGATAGAAGTGATCTTAAGAAGTTATTAGCTAAATGGAAGTAGCAATCTCTTAATGCTAGGATGAAACCTAACCCTGCTTTTGCTACTTCACCTATCTGTGTTACTAATAAGGATTATGAATTCTCTATTGATCCTGATATAATTACTTTGGTTGAATCTGATCCATTTTATGGCTATGAATCTGAAACTGTTGTGGCACATCTTACTAAATTAAATGATATAGCCACCCTGTTCACTAATGATGAGAGAACTCGCTACCTTTATATTCTTAAAATATTTTCGTTCTCATTAAAGAGTGATGCTAAGATATGGTTCAACTATCTTGATCCTAGTTGTGTGCGTAGTCCCCAGGATATGATTTATTACTTCTCTGCTAAATATTTGCCTGCTCATAAGAAACAAGCTGCTTTAAGGGATATATACAACTTTGTGCAAACTAAAGAAGAGAGTCTCCCACAAGCTTGGGGAGGCTTCTCCAATTACTTAATGCTTTGCCTGATCATCCTCTTAAGAAAAATGAAATACTTGATATCTTTTATAATGGACTAACTGAAGCTTCCAGAGATTACCTGGATAGTTGTGCTGGTTCTGTTTTCAGGGAAAGAACACCGGATGAAGCTGAAATTATATTGAATTATATGTTGAAAAATGAAAATAATTGGACACTTCCTGAGCCAATTCCTGAGCCTATTCCTAAACCAACTCTGAAGAAGAGAGGTGTTCTATTTCTCAGTCGTGAAGATATGCAAGAGGCAAAGAAATCTATGAAAGAAAAAGGTATAAAAGCTGAAGATGTTAAGAATTTACCTCCTATTGAAGAAATAGATGGTCTAAATTTACCGCCTGTTGAAGAAACATATGATCTTAATCCCTCACCTATTGAAGAAACTCATGGTCTTAATAACCCGACATGGGTAGTAAAGGTAAATTCTCTCTATAGATTTGATAAAGGTGATATACCTCGTTATAAGTCTGCTAGATAGTGCTTAGAAGAGTTTGACAATTTTATTGTTAAGCAAGAAAATTTTAGTGCTTATTTTGGTAGACAATTGAAATACAATTCCGATATGCTTGAACACTTGGGTGATTATATGTCTAGAGTTAAAGGTGAACTTAAACTCATTATTAAACATGCTTCTATGGTTACCACTCAAGTAGAACAAGTACTTAAAGCTCAAAATGATTTGCTCAATGAATGACATAATAAGAATAATGACTATGCTGTTAGAGTGGCTACTAGAACCGGTAAAATGACTCAGGAACCTTTGTATCCTGAAGGCCACCCTAAGAGAAATAATATTGATGCACCTAGTCCTTCTCAAAAGAAGAAAAAGAAAAATGATAGGACTTTGCATGCTTCTAGTGAACCTATTGCTGAACCACCTGAGAATCCAAATGATATTTCTATTTCTGATGCTGAAACACAATCTGATAATGAACATGAACCTAGTGATAATGTTAATGATGATGTTCATGATGATGCTCAACATAGTAATGATAATGATGTAGAAATTGAACTTGATGTTGATCTTGATAACCCACAATCAAAGAATCAACATTATGATAATAGAGACTTTGTTGCTAGGAAACACAGTAAGGAAAGAGAACCTTGGGTTCAGAAACCCATGCCTTTTCCTCCCAAACCATCCAAGAAAAAGGATGATGAGGATTTTGAGCGCTTTGCGGAAATGATTAGACCTATCTTCTTGCGTATGCGATTAACTGATATGCTCAAAATGAATCCTTATGTTAAGTATATGAAAGATATTGTTACTAATAAAAGAAAGATACCGAAAGCTGAAATTTCCACCATGCTTGCTAATTACACTTTTAAGGGTGGAATACCTAAGAAACTAGGAGATCCAGGAGTAACTACTATACCATGCTCCATTAAAAGAAATTATGTTAGAACTGCTTTATGTGATCTTGGAGCCGGTGTTAGTGTTATGCCTCTCTCTTTATATCGTAGACTTGATTTAAATAATTTGACACCTACTGAAATATCTTTGCAAATGGCCGATAAATCAACTGCTATACCTGTCGGTATTTGTGAGGATGTGCCTGTTGTGGTTGCAAACGTTACTATTTTAATGTACTTTGTTATTCTTGATATTCCCGAGGACGATAGTATGTCTATTATTCTTGGAAGACCTTTTTTGAATACTGCAGGGGCTGTTATTGATTGCAACAAAGGCAATGTCACTTTTCATGTTAATGGTAATGAGCATATGGTACACTTTCCGAGGAAACAACCTCAAGTTCATAGTACCAATTCTATTGGAAAAGTTCCATCAATTATTTTTGGAGGTTTTGAATTTCCTCTTCCCACTGTCAAGAAGAAATATGATATTCTTATTATTGGGGATGTGCATATCCCCGTTGAGGTAACATAGTGTTATTCGAAATTTCTCCAGTTTCATGCGATTCGGAATGAGTTTGTTAACAAGACCTGATCAATCTTGTTAGTGGATTCCTTTTGATGAGCATGAGATGGATGAAACTAGAAGGCACAACCTTCTGTACCCTCTCTCTACTTTCTATTATTTAGTTGAAATAAAGTAAAAGTAGTATTTTTCTGTCTGTTTTCTAATTTATCCGTGCAATATAAAAATACCCCAAAAATAAAAGTTCTCCAAATACCCAGCCAATTTAATATGATTTTTTTTGGAATATTTGAGAATATCTGGCAATGAGAACACAGCAGGGGGAGCAAGCACCAGGCCACGAGGGTCCAGGGCGCGCCCCCCTGCCTCGTGGGCCCACGGTGGCCCCCCTCCACTTATTCCTACACCCACACACTTCTTCTTTCTCCCAAAAAAATCACCACCCTGCTCAAGCACGAGTTCTAGCTCATTTTGCTGTGATTTTCAATCTCCTTGCTCAAAGCACCTCTCACAAAACTGCTTGGGGGGATTGATCCTTGGTATGTGACTCCTCCATTGGTCCAATTAGTTTTTGTTTTAGTGCTTTATTCATTGCAAATTTGTGCTGCCTAGGTGACCATGTTCTTGAGCTTGCATGTCAAATTTATATGGTTCCAAGTAGTTCTAATGCATGATATAGTCTCTAGGCACTTGTAGGAGTAGTTGCTATCAATTTTGTTGAGCTTAGTTCACTTTTGTTTGAAGTTACTAAAAATTTCAGATTTTTTCAGAAAATAATGAAGAGATTTTTGAGGGGATCATCAAGCCGAAGCTCGAAGGAAAAGCAAAGTGAGGAAGTAGAGAGGCCCAAATATAATTTGCCTCGTACCGCGGAGGTTCGGCCGTGTGAATGGCCTTCCGATGATTTCCTGAGTACAACCGGCATTTATGATGATTTTTATGAATTGGCTGAGAATGCAGGCCTCACCGACTTCCTCCGCGACCAACGCAAATAGTATCTCTTACTCACCAATACTTTTGTGCAAAACTTCTACTATTATCCTAAGGAATCACCTCCTTCAGTAGAGTTTCATTTATATGATGTGGTTAAGAAGCTGTCACTAGATGAATTTTGCAAGGTTTGCAAAATACCTTTCGAGGGTAGCTTAGAGGAACCACATCATAAAGATGTGGACGGGTTCATTGATACTATTACTGTAGGGGAAACTAGGAAGGTTTCTGATGCAAGAATCACTAGCATACATTTTCCTGTTTTACGCTACTTTGCTATATTTGCTAGTCGTTACTTAATTGGTCGCGGAAACTGTGGAAACCTTAGTGTTCCTGATATTACCATTTTGTTCCATGGTTTATTCTGTGATAACACTGTTAGTATGGGCGGTATTATTGCTAAACGGTTAAGTTTGAACCGTACAAAGGGCCCCATCTTTGGAGGTATTTACGCTTCACGCCTTGCTGCACATCATAACATACCTATTAGGCACTATGAAAAAGAAGATAAATTACTGCCCACTGCTTATTTAGATTATAAGAGTATGGTAGCACATGATTTTATTGTCAAGAATAGGGAAGGGGCGCTTAAATACAAATTGTTCTTTGATAAACATCACCCTGAGACTATTACCTTGCCTGCTCCTTCCTTGTTTGATTTATCTGCAGGCCCGTATCTAGTTCCGTTGGCGGCCATTCACGCCTACCAGAACCCTACATCAGCCACAGAGCCGGAGCCGGAACCACAATTTAAACCTCCACGACAATCTAATTACAAGTGGGACCCGGGGATGATTGCCAACTAGTGGCAGTCAGAGTCTTCTTCATCTCAGTACAACCCCGGTTATAACTTTGGATATCCGCCAGGCCATCTGTGGCAATAAACCAACTTAGGCCAAAAGCCTAAGCTTGGGGGAGTACGTATTTCCCACTGACATTACATTCATGTTCACACACTCATTGCTAGATGATGGTGCTCATACTTTTTCACTGTAATATCCATGCTAGTTTATTTTCTTTTTCTTGCTTTCTTCTTGTGTGTTTGATAAACTTTAAGAAAAACCAAAAAAATTAGTAATAGCTTTTAGCTAGTTTACTTTCTTGTTGTAGTAGTAATAATTAAAAAGAAAACCCAAAAAGATTTCCCCATTCTTCTTTTGCTTGTTGGGAGCTTTCCTGTGTAAATAGTTTTATTTCTTTTCTTTTCTTCGGGGGTCGTTAGGAGAAGACCATAATTAAATTGTTGAAGTGGCTCTTATATGCATTATTGTTGATTTAACCAAGAGCCCATATTACCTTGTCTTCTCCTGTTTATTGAATGCTCACAGATTCCAGCTTAGTCCAATGCACGTGCACTCTTATTATTATTCACATCGTTCGGTCGTGCAAGTGAAAGGCAATTATGATGATGTATGATGGACTGATTGAGATGAGAGAAGCTGATATGAACTCGACCTCTCTTGTTTTTGTAATTATGATTAGTTCATCGTTCCTGATTCAGCCTATTATGAATAAACATGTTTGCAATGACAATTAGAGATTATAGTTGCTTATGCCATGCTTGATTAGCTATGAGTTATAATGGTTTACCTTGCGTGCCAACATGCTATTAAAATGGTTGTGATGTGGTATAGTGGGGTGGTATCCTCCTTTGAATGATTCAAGTGACTAGACTTGGCACATGTTCACACATGTAGTTGAAACAAATCAACATAGCCTTCACGATATTTATGTTCATGGTGGATTATATCCTACTCATGCTTGCACTCAATGTTTATTAATTTTAATGCATGTTCATGACTGTTGTCGCTGTCTAGTTGGTCGCTTCCCAGTCTTTTGCTAGCCTTCACTTGTACTAACCTGAACGCATTTTTGGAAAATTTTAAAAATAATGGAAGAAGAATCTACGTCAGGGGGCCTCCACCTGTCCACGAGGGTGGGGGGCGCGCCTGCCCCCTGGGCGCGCCCCTGCCTCGTGGGCCCCCAGACGCTCCATTGACATCAACTCCAACTCCATATATTTGTGTTCGGGGAGAAAAAAATCAGAGAGAATGATTCATCACGTTTTACGATACGGAGCCGCCGCCAAGCCCTAAAACCTCTCGGGAGGGCTGATCTGGAGTCCGTTCGGGGCTCTGGAGAGGGGAATCCGTCGCTGTCGTCATCATCAACCATCCTCCATCACCAATTTCATTATGCTCACCACCGTGCGTGAGTAATTCCATCATAGGCTTGCTGGACGGTGATGGGTTGGATGAGATTTATCATGTAATCGAGTTAGTTTTGTTAGGGTTTGATCCCTAGTATCCACTATGTTCTGAGATTGATGTTGCTATGACTTTGCTATGCTTAATGCTTGTCACTAGGGCCAGAGTGCCATGATTTCAGATCTGAACCTATTATGTTTTCATGAATATATGTGAGTTCTTGATCCTATCTTGCAAGTCTATAGTCACCTACTATGTGTTATGATCCGGCAATCCCGAAGTGACAATAATCGGGACCACTCCCGGTGATGATCGTAGTTTGAGGAGTTCATGTATTCACTATGTGTTAATGCTTTGGTCTGGTACTCTATTAAAAGGAGGGGACAATTGCATTTTTACCCCTAGTTGGTTCCTACCCACGGGTTTTGCCCTTACTTTTCGAGCTTGCTCAGTTTTGCCCTTACTTTTTCCATCGAGATCCCTCGAATGCCCTTTGACCGTTTGACCAAAACTTTGAAAATTCATAACTAATTCATATGAACTCAGAAAAATGCAAATAAGATATCAAAATGCTCAGATAAACATTACCTTTAATGGCATATAATTTGCATTCAGGACAAAAGCATCGTTTAAACTACCCGAGGTAATTAATGTTATTAACATTATTAAAAATAAATAGGTATAAACAATATTTTTTCGTGAATAAAAATTATATGCAAATGTAGGTGATGTATTCTGAACATCCTAATGCCTTATTTGCATTTTCCTGAGTTCGTATCAACTTGTTATGAAGTTTCCAAATAATGGTCAAAGTCATTAGAACATTCATAACAAGTTGATACAAACTCAGAAAAATGCAAATAAGTTATCAGGATGTTCAGAAAACATCACCTACATTTGCATGTAATTTTTATTCATGAAAAAAATATTGTTTGTACCTATTTATTTTTAATAATGTTAATAACATTAATTACCTCGGGTAGTTTAAATGATGATTTTGTCCTGAATGCAAATGATATGCCCATAAAGGTAATGTTTATCTGAACATTTTGATATCTTATTTGCATTTTTCTGAGTTCATATGAATTAGTTATGAATTTTCAAAGTTTTAGTCAAACGGTCAAAGGGCATTCGAGGGACCTTGATGGAAAAAGTAAGGGCAAAACTGAGCAAGCTCGAAAAGTAAGGGCAAAACCCGTGGGTAGGAACCAACTAGGGGTAAAAATGCAATTGTCCCTAAAAGGAGGCCTTAATATCCTTTAGTTTCCATTAGGACCCCACTGCCATGGGAGGGTAGGACAAAAGATGTCATGCAAGTTCTTTTCCATAAGCATGTATGACTATATTCGGAATACATGCCTACATTACATTGATGAATTGAAGCTAGTTCTGTGTCACCCTATGTTATGACGGTTACATGATGAACCACATCCGGCATAATTCTCCATCACCGATCCAATGCCTACGAGCTTTTCACATATTGTTCTTCGCTTATTTACTTTTCCGTTGCTACTGTTACAATCACTACAAAACCCAAAAATATTACTTTTGCTACCTTTACCATTACTTCCATATTACTTTGCTACTAAATACTTTGCTGCAGATACTAAGTTATCCAGGTGTGGTTGAATTGACAACTCAACTGATAATACTTGAGAATATTCTTTGTCTCTCCTTGTGTCAAATCAATAAATTTGGGTTGAATACTCTACCCTCGAAAACTGTTGCGATCCCCTATACTTGTGGGTTATTAGGCGCTTGGAAGCGGCACCAATCTGATGGAGGAACGGCTTGACGTGGCGATCTGAAGGCGGTGCTTGAGATCCGCCCAGCAGGGCTGCGACCGCGTGCTGCACCGGCACCGCGTAGCGAGCAGTGAAGAGGTCGCGGAGTTCCCCCCAGGACGCCATCGTGGATCCAGGGAGGTTGAGCAGCCAGGCGCGCGGCTCGCCGGCGAGGGACATGGGGAGCTAGTTGGCCATGACCTTGTCGTCGCCCCCGGCCACGAGGACAGCCTCCTCATATGCCAGCAGGAACGGCGACGGGTCCACCATGCTGTAGTAGCACGGCGGCATCTCCGGCCTGAACTTGGGTGGCCATCGCACCTGCCGAAGGGCGGGGGCCAGGGCTCGGAGCCCCCTGGCCCCGTCTTCAGCTCCGGCCGTTGGAGCTGGTGGCGGGGCGCTTGTCATGAGGGCGGAGCGCAGATCGACGGAGGAGAAGCTACAACGCACCCCTACCTGGCGCGCCTGTAAGTGCATCTAGTGCCACCCCTAGTTGGTTTTGGAGTATTGACGACAAATTTGGTTGAGGGACTAATGCGTTTGTGAGAATTGCAGGATAACGCAGATAGTGTCCCTCATTGATTCGGTTTACCTACCGGAGATGACCCCTAAAAATGTATGAAGACATTGACGACAATGGTGGTATGTGAAGATATTCATATTGAAGACTATGACATGAGAAGACATTGTGTGAAGACTATGGAGCGCGAAGACTGTGTCGTTTCGTTGTTTCCTTTTTCTTCTTTGTTGAGTCATAGGAACCACCGTACTGTTAAGTGGGGTCCAAGTGAACAAAGTCAGAATGACTGAAGTGATGCTCAACCCAAATCCTATGTCTTCGAGCGAAGATAATGAGAGCAAATCTTATCCAGAGCTGGATGAGTCAGCTTTGCTTGTAGCCCAAGTAAAGTTGCCATGTGTGTTTGAAATCCGACCGTTGGAACACGTGTCAGTTCCTTAGTGACCCAGGGTCATTTCGGACATATCAGGTCGGGTTACCTAGTGGCTATAAATAGCCCACCCCCTACACCATAAATTGGTGGCTGCTCAGAGTTAGTGCACGGCTTTTGTCGTTTGAGAGCAACCCACCTCGAAGCCTTTGAGAGAGAGAAATCCTTGCGAGGACAAAGCCCAAACACCTAGAGCCAAAGAGTGTTAGGCATCACTGAAGTCTTTCTGTCTGCGTGACCTGAAGACTTATTACACTTGAGGACTGTGAATCCTCTAGCCGGTTAGGCGTCGCGTTCTGAGCATCCAAGAGTCATTGTGGATCGCTGGTGAACGAAGTCTGTGAAGGTTCGGAAGTCTACCTTGAAGACTTACCAGAGTGATTGGGCGAGGACTGTGTGTCCTTAGCTCAAGGGGAATAAGGTGAAGACGCGGTCTTCTGAGTTGAATCTCAGCCTCCCTAACCAGACGTACAGTTGTCACAGCAACTGGAACTGGTCCAACAAATCCTGTGTCTTCAACAAGTGACTGGTTCTATCCTCTCCCTCCCTTTACTTAGAGTTTGTCTTCGTGAAGTCATTGCCTATTTGTCGTACCTGTTTGAATTCATTGCTTGACTACTATCGTTGGTTGGCTTCATTCTATCTTCCATCCTAATCCTTACTACTAAGCTGCTATTAGTCCTTGTACTTTCACATTATTGCAAGCACAGGCCAAGGCATCAGGCAAAGGTTACTGTTTCGGTGCAACAAGACCAAGACCAGCAGAACGGCAGGATGGAGGTCATCGTGTAGCCCAGGGTAGCGTCACCGTCAGGACCTTTGGCAGCCGAACACCAACTTTAGTCAGGATAAGTGTACCAGATGTTCCCCTTCAAAATGGCCAATTGTTGGCGCCCTTCTCGCTCATTATTTGGGAAGAGGCCCAGGGCCTCCGCCTATAAATAGGACTAGCCACCACAAGGTAGAAAAGGGGAAGAGATCGCATCTGGAGATCGACCAGAGAGAGAGAGAGAGAGAGAGAGAGAGAGAGAGAGAGAGAGAGAAGCGACTGAACTCACCCAAGCAGTTCATTTCACTAGCTCAAGAACAGCCCCTCGCGGGGCTGTTCTCCCTTTGTACTATTCATCATCAGCCCCTGAGGCAATCCACCACACCACACACTGGATTAGGGTATTACACCACAATGGTGGCCTGAACCAGTATAAATCTCGTGTCCCTTGTGTGTTCATCTTTCTTGCTTAGATCTTTGCGAGACTTCGAGATGTGAGCTGGTAGGGGAGAGATCTTCGTGCGCACCCCAGTGTTCAAACCTCAAGGGTTTGCCGGAACCCGAAATCCGACACTGCTGAGCTGGGGCAGCTGCCCGCTGCTGCGACCTGACCCTCCCATGACCCATGGTTAGCATAAGCTTGCTTCTGAGGAATTAGCGGTACCCGGTAACTGTTGCTGTCGGCGCGGTTGGTGAGGCTCCCTTGAGGCTCCTGGAAGGGCTCGGCCTCTGGCGTCTCTTCTTCCCAGCCTGGCCCGAGGAGCGAGCCAGGGTCGTCTTCCTGCGCGTACTCCCGATCCACCATGTGGGGCACATAAGCCTCCGAAGCTGCCGCCGCGAAGACTTCCCCGTAGTGCCCCACACTCCATGTCGCTCGGCCTAGCGCGGCGTCTTGAGGATGGTAGGGCAGCGGCCCGCCCGGGCCGTAGGCGGTAGCGCGCATGCCCTCATTCACCGATGGTGGCGCGGGTGCAACCCGGCGTCCGGCGCCGATGGTTGAGCTAGTGTCGATGAAGCCTTGGGGCGTTCTTGGGGGTGCGCAGGCGTGGAGAGGTCCGCCGAGTGGTCCGACCGAGGCCCGGGGTGCGAGCTAGAAGCAGAAGGGCGGTGCCGCCGAGGCCGCGGCATCCAGGAGCTCGGCGACGCGTTCCAGCAACGCGTCCCGACCGCTCTCCATCAACCTGCATCGCAGCAGCTCTCGTGCCACGGTGAGCGCAGCTCTCATGTTTGCTTCCTCCCGCCGAGTGTGCGGCGCCGTGGCCGCGGTGTGGCTTGAGGCCCTTGCAGCTGCTCGCACCTGCCGCGGAGTAAGGGCGGGCGGTGTGTGACCGCACCGCCCTCGCCCCGCAGTGTTCTTCGGTGTCGGTATCCTGGGAACCGGGGTACCCAGACTTGCCTACCTGCGGCCTGTGGCGTGGCTCAGGGAGTGGCCCAGTATGGCCCGTCTTCATCAACACATGCTCAAGACCCTCGCAAGGGTCCAAGCCTCACGGGGCAGGCGACAAGAGGCTTCCTCGGGCACAGCCTCGTCAGGCTGGCTCGCGAGGAGGTGGAGAGATCAAGGCAGGGTACCTCACGAGGTGCCCGTGACGCAAGCCATGACGACCGAGGCCAGGCGGGCGCTAGGCGGGCGCCGGCCTGCGCAGAGTCCTTGTTTCCTCTTTGGTGCAGAGGGGGCAAGCGCAGGCAAGAGTATCAAGCAAAGGCAACCATTTCGATGCAACAAGAACAAGACCAGCAGAACGTCAGGATGGAGGTCATCATGGAGCCCAAGCCAACGTCATCGCCAGAGTCTTTGGCAGGCGAGGACCAACTTTAGCTAGGATGAGTGTACTAGATGTTCCCCTTCGAAATGGCCAATTGTTGGCGCCCTTCCCGCTCAATATTTGGGAAGAGGCCCAGGGCCTCCCTCTATAAATAGAGCTAGCCACCATAGAGAGAGGGTGAGAGATTTTGGGCAACTAGAGATCCAGATTTTGGGTAGACTAGAGAGAGAGAGGCGACTGAACTCACCCAAGCAGTTCATCGCACCAGCCAAGAACAGCCCCTCGCGAGGCTGTTCTTCCCTTGTATTATTCATCATCAGCCCCCTGAGCCAATCCACCACACCACAAACTAGAGTAGGGTATTACACCACAATGGTGGCCCGAACTAGTATAAACCTCGTGTCCCTTGTATTGTTCTTCGTGTAGTTTAGATGCTTGCAAGGCGGCGAGACGTGGGTAGGCAGGAGGTGTGATCTCCGTGCGCACCCCAGAGTTCGAACCTTGAGGGTCTACCGGAACCCGAAATCCGACATTTGGCGTGCCAGGTAGGGGTGTGCCAGAGCTTTCCCTTCCACCGACCCGCTCTCCGCCAACACCGCGGTTCGCCCTCATGATGGCAACGGGGCCGCCCGCTCTGGTTGCCAGCGCTAGCATGGGGGCCAGGGGGCTCCAAGCCTTGGCCCTCACCTTGCGACAGGTGCAATGGCCGAACAAGTTCAAGCCGGAGATGCCACTGTGCTACAACGGCACGACCGATCCGCTGGCTTTCCTGCTGGCGTACGAGGAGGCCGTCCTCGAGGCCGGGGGTGACGATAGGGTCATGGCTAACTAGTTTCCCATGGCCCTCACCGGCGTCCCGCGCATGTGGCTGCTCCACCTGCCGACGGCTTCCGTGGCCTCTTGGGGGGAGCTGCGCAGCCTCTTCCTCGCCCAGTACGCTGCACCGGCGCACCCGGTCATTGCAGCTCTCCTAAGTGGCTCGCAGGCACCGCCTTCAGGCCGCCACATCAAGCCATTCGTCTGCCAGATCGGCACCGCTTCCGCGCTGCATGGGGCTCCTCCGGGCTGGGCGGCGCCTAAAGCCGATCTGGCCTTCAGCTCGGAAGATCACCCCTCCAAGTCAGCCTGCTCGGGCGCGCTCCCAATGCTGTGCACCCCCACCATCTGTCAGGTGGCCGTCACTAGGACCCTCATCGCCGGCGGTGCTGGCCTCAGCGTGCTCTTGGTGGAAGCCTTCAGCCTCCTCCACGTACCGCCGGAGCGACTTCAGCCCAGCAAGCCCTTCTTGGGCGTCGGAGGCGGCTCCACCGGCTCCCTGGGGCAGATCCGCCTTCCGGTGACCTTTGGCACCTACGACAACTTCCGCACGGAGCTAATCGACTTCGACATCACCCCCATCGGCCTCCCATACAACGTAATCCTCGGCTACCCGGCACTAGCCCGATTCATGGCCGCAAGTCACCCAGCGTACAACCTCATGAAGATGCCCGGGAGTAGCAGCGTCCTCACCGTGTCTGGAGACACCGGCGATGCGTTGCAAGCGCTCAAGCTTGCCTTCAAGACCGTGGCGGTGGCGCAGCCCGCCGGTTCAGACGCCCCTGAGCCCAAGGGGGCTGCACCGGCCAAGAAGAAGCAGCTATTCACCCAAGACAAGGCAGAAACCAAGCAGGTACTGGTCGACGAGGATGGATCTACTAGCGCCACCTTCACCATAGGCGCCAACCTCGAGCCCGAGCAGGAGGAGGCCTTGGTGAAGTTCCTACGCGCGAACAAGAAGGTATTCGCGTGGGAACCTGATCAGCTAGCAGGGGTCCCGAGGGGCGTAATTGAGCATCACCTCAATGTGTGCCCCAACATGCGCCCCGTGAAGCAGAAGGCGAGGCGGCAGTCCACTGAGAAGCAAGCTTTCATCGTCCAAGAGACCCGCAAGTTGGAGGCGGCAGGGGTCATTCGCGAGGTCCGCTACCCAGATTGGTTGGCTAACCCGGTTGTCGTGCCAAAGAAGGGGGGGAAGGAACGCATGTGTGTCGACTTCACCAACCTGAACAAGGCCTGCCCGCAGGATCCATTCCCACTCCCTCGCATCGACCAGATCATCGACTCCACCACCGAGTGCGACCTGTTATGCTTCCTGGATGCCTTCTCCGGCTATCACCAGATCAAGATGGTAGTAGAAGATGTGGAAAAGACGGCTTTCCTGACCCCGTGTGGAGTGTACTGCTATACATGCATGCCGTTCAGGCTGCGCAATGCAGGTGCGACCTTTCAGCGGCTGATGCACATCGCCTTGGGTCAGCAGCTCGGGAGGAATGCTGAGGCTTACGTTGATGACTTTGTGGTGAAGTCTCGGGAGGAAAAAACCCTGATACAGGACTTGGAGGAAACCTTTGCGAGCCTCAACGAAGTGGACATGCGGCTCAACCCGGAGAAGTGTGTGTTTGGAGTCCCCTCGGGCAAGCTCCTGGGCTTCCTCATGTCCCACCGGGGCATCGAGGCCAACCCAGAAAAGGTGAAAGCAGTTGAGGACATGAGCCCGCCGAAGACCCTCAGAGAGATGCAGAAGCTCACCGGGCGTGTGACCGCACTAGGACGCTTCATCTCCAAGCTGGGGGAACGAGCGCTCCCCTTCTTCAAGCTGATGAAGAAGAAGGGCCCCTTTGAATGGACTGAAGAGGCTGACAAGGCGTTCCAGGATCTCAAAAGGTACTTAACCAGCCCTCCGGTGATAGTGGCTCCGCGTCCTGAAGAGCCCCTGGTGCTATACCTTGCAGCCACCCCCTACTCTGCCAGCGCACCCTGGTGGCGGTTAGGGAGGAGTGTTGGACCAAGGCCGCAGCGACCGTCCGGGTCAAAGCAAAGCAGGACCAAGAGGGCCTCACAGAGACTGCGACCGTAGCCGAGAAGGATCAGCCGCTGCAGGGAAGCACACCCGGAACAGAAGAGGCCCTTCCTCCAAGCGACCAGCCGCTGGGGGCTCCATTGTCTCAGGAGGCGCCCCGGCCTCCAAAGGACGCTAGCAGCGCCAGCACTACCAACCTCGTCGAGCACCATGTATACTTCATCAGCACAGTGTTACGGGACGCGAGGGCGTGGTACCCCATGCCTCAGAAACTCCTCCTCGTGCTATTTGTAGCCTCGCGCAAGCTGCGGCACTATTTCCAAGGCCATCCCATCAAGGTCATCTCAGCATACCCCTTGGAAAGGGTGCTCAGGAGCCCCAACTCAGCTGGAAGAGTCGCTGAGTGGAACATCAAGCTGCAAGCGTTTCAGATAGAATTCAGCACAACCAGAGTCATCAAGGGGGCCGCGCTTGCGGACTTTGTGGCGGAATGGGCAGAGGCGCCAGGCCTCGAGGCTGGCGAGGATCGATCACTCTCCCCGGGAAGCGAGGCACCGGACGGTTGGGTCATGTACTTCAACGGGGCGTTCTCCCGACACGGTGCGGGGGCTGGTGCGGTGCTCATATCTCCCACTCAAGACAAGCTCTACTACGCCGTGCAACTCTGTTTCCAGCACGGAGAAAAGGTCTCCAACAACATAGCAGAATACGAAGGCCTGATAGCAGGCCTGAAAGCCGCAGTCACCCTGGGGGTGAAGCGCCTCACCATCAAGGGTGATTCATAGCTCCTCGTCAACTTCTCCAACAAAGTATACGAGCCGAAGGACGAGCACATGGAAGCCTACCTCGCGGAGGTCTGTAGGATGGAGAAGCAATTCTGGGGGCTGGAGTTGCAGCATGTGCCTCGCGACACCAATCAAGAGGCTGATGACATCACCAAAAGGGCATCCAGGCGGCTACCTCAGGAGCCTGGCGTCTTCGAGGAGCGGCTCTTCAAGCCCTCGGCGACGCCATCACTGTCAAGCACGGCGCATCCTCAGGAGGAGCTCCCCCAACCACCTGCCTCGGGAGCCCTGGTCTGCGGCCCGACCTCAGGAGTGCGCCTGCTCTTGGCGCTGGAGCCTCGGGAAGGGTGCTGGATCACAGAGCTCAGGAGCTACCTGACATGAGGGACCTTGCCGAAAAAGGAGGAGGAAGCGGAGCGTGTGGCGCGGCAGGCCACGGCATACTGCCTCAAGGATGGAGAGCTCTACCGGAGACGACCGAATGATGTGTCCTTACGTTGCATTTCCAGGGAGCAAGGGAAGGAGCTACTGGCAGACATACACGGTGGAGACTGTGGACATCACTCGTCGTCACGGACTCTCGTTGGCAAGGCGTTCCGCAGCGGGTTCTATTGGCCCACGGCACTCAATGACGCCACGGAACTGGTGAAAGCTTGCGAGGCCTGCCAATTCCATGCCAAGCAGATCCATCAGCCGGCGGGAGGTCTGCAGACTATACCCCTCTCATGGCCATTCGCAGTCTAGGGACTGGATATCCTGGGTCCGTTCCCTCGGGCGCCAGGAGGCTACCGCTACCTCTACGTCGCCGTGGACAAGTTCACCAAGTGGGCTGAGGTGGAAGCTGTCCGCACCATCCCCGCAGGCTCTGCGATCAAGTTCATCAAGGGCCTCGTGAGCCGATTCGGGGTGCCGAACCGCATCATCACCGACAACGGTTTGCAGTTCACCAGTAACCTCTTCAAAACATACTATGCTAACCTTGGAACGCAGATATGCTACGCTTCCGTAGCGCACCCGCGGAGCAACGGTCAGGCCGAGTGAGCCAACGCAGAGGTCCTGAGGGGCCTCAAAACCAGGACCTTCAAGAAGAAGCTAGAGGCCTGCGGTAGGGGCTGGTACGATGAGCTCCAGTCTGTGCTGTGGTCTATCCGCACGACCGCGACCAAGCCGACTGGCGAGACCCGTTCTTTCTGGTTTATGGAGCTGAAGCCGTTCTCCCTCACGAGGTCAGACGTCGTTCCACACGGGTCCTGGCGTTCGACGAAGCGCAGCAGGACGCCATGCGGGGGATGGATCTCGTGCTGGGGGAGGAGCATCGCCGAGAAGCCGCACTGCGAGCAGCAAGGTACCAACAAGCACTGCGGCAATACCACTGCCGCAACATCCGCCCCAGGACTCTTGAGGTAGGGGACCTCGTGCTCAGACGGGTTCTCTCCAGGGAGGGACTGCATAAGCTCTCTCCCATGTGGGAGGGCCCGTTTAATGTTGTTCATGTTTCCAGGCCCGGCTCCGCACGCTTGGAGACCCAGGAGGGGGTGCCCATCTAGAATGCGTGGAACATCCAACATCTCCGAAGATTTTACCCCTGAAAAAGGCCCGGTGCCTGTGAAGAAGGCGAATGCCTGTGAAGTAGCCGCGTTGGAAAAGGCCCGGTGCCTATGAAGAAGGCGAATGCCTGTGAAGTAGCCGCGTTTGGGAAAAGGTCCGGTGCCTGTGAAGAAGGCAAATGCCTGTGAAGTAGCCGCGTTTTGGAAAAGGCCCGGTGCCTGTGAAGAAGGTGAATGCCTGTGAAGTAGCTGCGTTTTGGAAAAGGCCCGGTGCCTGTGAAGAAGGCGAATGCCTGTGAAGTTGTTGCGTTTGGGAAAAGGCTCGGTGACTGTGAAGAAGGCAAATGCATGTGAAGTTGCTGCGTTTGGGAAAAGGCCTGGTGCCTGTGAAGAAGACAAACGCCTATGAAGCTCGCCGCCCGTGACACTCTCATGTAATAATGAGTGGGGCTGTACACGCCCCGGAGTCTCCGGAGTGCCGCCCTCGGGCCTCGGGGGCTCCCGCCCACACCCAGTGGCAGCACTTAGCTCCGTGCTGGTGAGAAGATGTCGAAGACTAGACTAGGTGCCGGACGCGGCTTCTTTCATTTGTTTTCCACAGTTGGCTTGTTTGTTTCTATTTGTAGTTTTTCTAAAGCTGTTACCGTTTCGAGCTCGCGACCCTTCGTCCATTTCACTTGTTTGTTTCGTTTTCCCTTGCGCGAAGTCTCACGAGGGAGGATCATGGGCACCCTCGCGAGTGTTTTCTGCCCCGGTGGTTTGGAACTTCCCTATCCGAGTCCGCTGCGGGAGCACCCCTCCCATTCCATGCCCCACGGGCATCGCGACACGATCACGGGACTTGGGTTGGTTGTCCTTGCTACCAAGGCTGGAGACTACCCCTACTGACTAAACCCTGCAGGAGACAAGGTGCACGACGAGACCCTAGCCTCGGGAGGCGAGGACCACAATGAGCTTCCCCCCAAGATAAGTGATTTCCACGCATAAACACGCGGAACGAAAACATAGCGCAGAAACAGTAGAAACAGCGCGCCAATTAAACAGCGACAGTTCACCACGCCCCCGTGGGGCACCAGACTACATTCTTTTTGCGCAGGAAAGAAAGGAAAGCAAAAGAGGGCACGACTTCCCGGCGTGAACTCTCGGCAAGGGCTCGTACTGCCTCCGGGGCTCAGCTGGATTCCGCCTCTCGCTTCACCGAAGTGCGGTGTCGGGCCGACCCGCTGCCCTCTCCCAGGCGAGCGCGACGACGAGGGGGCTGGTCGCGACCGCCACTGGAGGAGCTGCCGTCCGAGGAGGAGTCACCAAAGCTTGGCGGGCCTCGGGCACCGCTGCCCACGCGCCTCCCACCACCTTCATCCCGACCAATGCCGGGGCCGGACGCGCGGCCGCGGTCATCGTCTTCGGGGCAGCATCCGGCGCGTCGGCCGTTTTCCCTGAACACCCTCACGTAGAGGGTGGCATCGCCGTCGAACATAAAGTGTAGAGTGCATCGTCGGCTCAGGCCGCGCGCGCAGGCAAACGTTTGCCAGCCGCGGGTCAGGGACGCCTCCCCGGCGGTGGAGACCTCCAGAGTAGCCCAGGAGGCCCTGCTGCAGCAACCATCCGCCTGAAGCCAAAGGCCGCCCGGGGCACCAGCCGGAAGCTCACCTATAAAGAAGCGGGGGAGCTGGAGCCAGGTGCCAGTCGGGTCCGCCGACCACAAGACAAACTCTGGCAGCACCTCCGCCGAGCGAGAGCGCGGCCTTGGGGGTCGCGCAGCCCCAGCGTACCTCTCGTTGGCAGCCGAACGCCCACCGCTGCGCAGAGGGCTGTTTCCACAGCCACGGGAGGCCGCAGCGGGAGTCATGGGGTGCTTGCGAGGGCGGCCCCGGCCACGCTTGGCCGGAGGAGAGCCGGGCCCTTCCTGGCGAGCCTTTCCTTTCTCCGCGCCCAAGAACCTCTTCGGCGGGGCCATGGGGATGGTGAGCAGCCAAGAAGAAGAAGGGGAGTAGCAAGAAGGGATGGACTGGAAGGGCTCACGCCGTTCCGTACATATAGATGAGGGAGGCCAACCGCCGGCCTCCACGATCATAGGTAATCATGACCCGTTTTGCATGTAGGGACTTGTCAAGTCGTGCAGTTACCGAGGTGTCGTGGGGGAGCCAGGACGCCAACGTCCCATCAACCGCCACGCGGCGCCCAAGGCCGCAGGCTGTTGGGGCCCGTGGCGCTTCGCACTTGCCCCTTCGCTTCTCTACCAAGCCAAGTCCAGGCGCGCCTTGGGCCCGGGGGCTACTGTCAACATCCTGGGAACTGGGGTACCCAGACTTGCCTGCCTGCGGCCTGCGGTGTGGCTCACGGAATGGCCCAGTACGGCCCATCTTCATCAACACATGCTCAAGACCCTTGCGAGGGGCCAAGCCTCGTGGGGCGGACGACAGGAGGCTTCCTCAGGCACAGCCTCGTCAGGCTAGCTCACGAGGAGGCGGAGAGATCAAGGCAGGGTACCTCACGAGGTGCCCTTGACGCAAGCCATGACGACCGAAGCCAGGCGGGCGCCGGCCTGCGCAGAGTCCTTGTTTCCTCTTTGGTGCAAAGGGGGCAAGCGCAGGCAAGAGTATCAAGCAAAGGCAACCATTTCGGTGCAACAAGACCAAGACCAGCTGAACGGCAGGATGGAGGTCATCGTGGAGCCCAAGCCGGCGTCACCGTCAGAGTCTTTGGCAGGCGAGGACCAACTTTAGCCAGGATGAGTGTACTAGATGTTCCCCTTCAAAATGGCCAATTGTCGGTGCCCTTCCCGCTCAATATTTGGGAAGAGGCCCAGGGCCTCCCTCTATAAATAGAGCTAGCCACCACAGAGAGAGGGGGAAGAGATTTTGGGCAACTAGAGATCCAGATTTTGGGTAGACTAGAGAGAGAGAGAGAGAGGCGACTGAACTCACCCAAGCAGTTCATCGTACCAGCCAACAATAGCCCCTCGCGAGGCTGTTCTTACCTTGTATTATTCATCATCAGCCCCCTGAGGCAATCCACCACACCACAAACTAGAGTAGGGTATTACACCACAATGGTGGCCAGAACTAGTATAAACCTCGTGTCCCTTGTGTCGTTCTTCGTGTAGTTTAGATCCCTGCGAGGTGACGAGACGTGGGTAGGCAGGAGGTGTGATCTCCGCACGCACCCCAGAGTTCGAACCTTGAGGGTCTGCCGGAACCCGAAATCCGACATCCGGCGCACGAGCCGCCTGGGCGTGGGGTTGAGGTCTTCTTGGGCAGGCGGCGTGGCCCGGGCAGGCCAAGCCGCCCAGCGATCGGCGTTGGTCATCGGATCGCCAGACATGGACGTGACGAAGCGATGGGACGCGGATCAGCAGAAGGAAGACTTCGGCACACCCCTACCTGGCGTGCCAAATTTCGGATATCGGGTTCTGGAAAAACCCTTAAGGTTCGAACACTAGGTTGCGCACGAAGATTCCCCCTATCGAAACACGCCCTCAGCCTCGCCGCGATCTCTAAGCTAGCACGATGAACTCACAACACAAGAGACACGAGATTTATACAGGTTCGGGCCATCGTTGTGGTGTAATACCCTACTCCTATGTGGTGGTGGTGGATTGCCTCTTGGGCAGATGATGCACAGTACAAGGGAAGAACAACCTCGCGAGGAGAGGTGTTCTTGAGCTGGTGTGGTGTGGAGATGAACTGAGTCCGTCCTTGGATCAGATGCCCCTCTACTGTGGTGGATAGTCCTATTTATAGAGGCCCTGGTCCTCTTCCCAAATATTGAGCGGGAAGGGATCCAACAACGGCCATTTTGAAAGGGGACAGCTAGTACAAGCTATCCTGACTAAAGGTGGTCTTTGCCTGTCAAAGGCACTGGTGGTGACGCCGTCTTGGGCTCCATGGTGACCTTCATCCTGTCGTCCTGCTGGTCTTGGTATTGTTGCACCAAGATACCTCAGTACTCCGCGCCTGCGCTTCGCCCCTTAGCACCAAAGGGGAAACGAGGACACTGCGCGGGCTGGCGCCCGCCTGGCCTTGGTTGTCATGGCTTGCGTCACGGGAACCTCGCGAGGTACCCCTTGCCTTGATCTCTTCGCCTCTTCACGAACCAGCCTGGTGAGGCCGCTCCTGAGGAGGCCGTGTGTCGTCCGCCCCGCGAGGCTCGTCCCCTCGCGAGGGTCTTGAGTGTTGGTTGATGAAGACGGGTCGTACTGGGCCACTGGTGGAGCCACACCGCAGGCCGCAGGCAGGCAAGTCTGGGGACCCCCGTTCCCAGGACACCGACAGTGTCGTGGCAACTGTCCTCCTCATCATCGCTACCCGTGCCGTCTTCTTCGACCGCAACCACGACCGTGTCGTCCTCCGGAGCAAATTCCGCTACCAGGGCATCCACATGGTCGTCCACCCACCTGGCCAGGTTGTCCTGAATAACCAAGGGCAGAGGGGCTAACACAGCATTGAATTCGAAGTGAGGATCGCGGTTGAGGAGATGGCTGAAGACACATGAGAATGCGCACCCAAGAAGACCCCAGCTCCTCTCCGCTACAAGCTCACGAGTCCTTGCAGCCGGAGCCTCTAGGCAGGTCACAATGTCGGTGAAGAAGTTGAGGTGGCTGGTGTAATCATTCTCGTGCGGGTGAGGAGCGCACTCGTCACAGACGGCCCCCAAGGCGCAGTTGGCCCTGACTCTGAGACCCTGGTGCATCGAGGCGTGCTCACGCTGCAGTGTCCGGCAACGATTCGCTTTGTTCGCGGTCCTCTCTGCCAGGGACGCGGTATCCTTGATCTGTTGTTGAAGTGAAGACCGTTCGGCACGGGCAGGTGCCAAGGCAGATTCGGAAGAAATCAGGGCATCTTGAGCAGCGCTCTCACGCTGCCCCGCAGATTGCAGCTTCGCCTTCAGGGCGGACGTCCTACCTTCAAGCTTGGCCTTGAGCAGCTCTAGATCCAGGCGATGCCCCTCAGCCAAGTCAGCATGCACCTTTGCCACCCTCTCCTCCACCTCCAGCTGGACCTGGGCTTCTCGGGCGGCGACGGCATCCTCAGCCATGGTAGCGTGGCGCTCCCTCACCTCCAGCCTCTCCAACACCATGTTGTGCTCCACGGTCTCCAACGTCAAGTCTTCGCAGTGCCTAAGGATCTCCGCCTCGGTGAAGGCCGCCTCGTCTGGTGAGGAGGCCAGAAGGATGCGGCGCTCCTCAACTTCTCGCTCAAGGGCCGCATTTGAAGACAGAAGCTCCCGCTCCCGCTCCTCGGCCGTCTCGCGATGGCGGTTGGCAGCCTCAGCCTCCTACATGGCGCGGGCGCAAGCCTCACGGGAAGTCGCGAGCGAGGCTGCCGCAAGCGCATCGGCCTCGTCACGCTGAAGTCTCCCAAGGTAATGGCAAACTTCAGCTACTGCCACTCATGCGCCAGGTGGCGGCCTTCCGCCTCAAGCCTAGTGTCGACATTGGCGAGCTCCTCGCCGAGCTGGATCATCGTACGCATCGCCTCACCGAAGAGCTCGAAGCGCACGACACTGCACCCACGAGAAAGCGCAAGTGCATCACCAAGGCCCTCTTCGGCCTTGGAGGTTGCCGGGGAGGTGATGGGCACCCCACCTGCCGTCGGTCGGGGGCTGGCCAGTGTAGCCCCGCAACCTGAAGACGTAGGCCGCTCAAGGGGCGTCCCCTGCCAACAATGACAAGAGGAAGGAACGCTGGTGCATCCCCCGTCTCACAGGCTGAGTTGCGGAGAGAGGGAGCAGGGAGCTCGGGTCCGGGGCTCCCTCGCGGCATCGTGGCAGCTGGAGTCGGCCCCACGCCCTGCGCAGGACCAGGGCGCCGGGGGCTATGTGCTGGCGTCAAGCTGGGATCCTTGGAGGCGCCCGCCTCCCGAGGTTTTGCCTTCGCGGGAGCCCTGCAAGGCCCTAGTCAGAAGAAAACGCGGCGCGCAAGGAATCAAGAGCAAAGGTACTTACTCATCAGCAGCCACATATCTCCTCGGCTTCAGCGGCCGACGGGTGCCATCGCTGCGACACGGAGACCTCTTCCTCTTCAGGAGCGATTCAAGGCTCAGGAGGGGCTGACCTGATCCCAACGGACGATCCTCGGAGGAGGAGCGCTCGGCGGGGCAGCCGGGGCGGAAACCCCAGGGGGAGGGGCTCCCGGCAGGATCTTCTGGCCTACGGCTCCGGAGCCATTGGTGGGCTCCTCGCCGTCGGCAGCCACTTCGGAGCCATCGCCCCGGGTGTCAGGGGCCTCTGCCTCCAGAGCTTGGGGTCGTGTCAGCCCCGCGGCAACCCCCTTCAAAGCCTCAGGAGCCCAGACCTCCTGGGCCATCGTCGGCACCAGGCCTCCGGAGGAGCCCTCAACAGCTGCTGGCCGCGAGCGCTCCCCTGCTTCCACACTTGGGGCACACGTGGTAGGGTCGAGTAGAAGGGGAGCCATGAAGACGGGAATCTCACGGGGCCCCTTAAGGCCCTCCAGAAGCAACCCCCACTCGTCGAATAGAGGCATCTGCCCAGTGAAGGCTGCCTTGTTCGAGCACTGATAGAGGAGGCAGCCACCCCCCGGAAGGTCAGCAAGCTCGGATTCACCCGTCAGGAGTTTGAGCACCATGCTCAAGGTCCCAGCGGCCAGTGACAGCCTCTGCAGCCTCATGGGATCCTAAATTTGTTTGCCCAGCTGCCCAGGGAAAATTCCTTTTTCATTAAAGGAATAACCCTATCTGCCCTAAGTTGTGAAGCAACCTATATTTCTGTCCATCCAAAAATCCACAAATAATTCTGATAATTCCTTTGGGTCATATATAGCTCAAATATGCCCAAACTTTGCGTTGTCCAGTTCAAAAATAATTCCCCAATAATCCTTTTTCTATTCTGCCCTGAATGGCACTTTGTGAAGGAAGTGTCATTTATATTTTTCCTAGTGGCTCCCAACCTTTTTGGTCATTTTTATATGTCCAAATAATTGCCTCATGCACAATTTTAACTTTATTTGCCTGGCCAATCTTCCTCAGTGAATTTTCAAAGTTTCTGTCAGACAAAAGGCTTTGTGAAGGAAGTACTAGCTAGGAGTATCAAAATGAGTTGAACTTTTGCACACTCCTTAATGTGCTCATATTAAACCCCTCCACCCATTTGCAGCCCCATCCAGTCATCTATGTAAGCACAGGAGCAAATCTTTGATTCTGGCAATATTTTCAGGTCGTGAAGCAAGTGCATTTTATATTGCTTCAAAACTCCTGATAAATTACCAGATCATTCTTATACCCATGAAACATCTCTCAACCCAATTTGGCATCATTTCAATGAGCCATTTGATCACCAAAATTATTTCAAGTTTCTGGACAGAAATTATGTTTGTAAAGCAAGTGCCATTTTGGCTTTTCCATTTGGCATGAGCTTTTTACAGCATCTTCATATGTTCAAATAATCAAGCTTTGCCCAATCTTAGCCCAAGTTGATACTCTATGTGAGAGCATCAACATGATCTTCATTTTTGGACCAAAAATGCAGTTGTGAAGCAACTATATTAAATCTTGGTTCAAATCCCCTAAAAACCTCCAGGATCATAGTACTTCGATAGATAAACCTCCCGGACAAACTATTTACTGAGTTACCTAGCTAGTGTCCCCACTGCACAACACAAACACTTGGCTGCTGGTTTACTTTGGGGTCTTCTGCAAATCACTCTTTGCCCCTGAAATGATTTGTTTCCTCATTTATACTAAGGTCACTAGGGTCATTCCACTAGACATGGTCGTCCACGCCAAAAACAGCCATTTGTTCCAGTGCGGGTGGTGATCATGATGATGTCATGCAAATTGCGTGCTCTGGCTTCTTCCCACCCCTGTTCTCGTCGGCTCCCTCCTCGTCTCGACCTCAAACCTTGTCCATGAGCTTCCCCGTGGGCCTCTACATCGCCCTGCGTCGCTGCATCGTCGTTGTTCGCCTTAAATGCGCCGCTAGTGCCATGCCCATGCCGCGTCCAGCCTCTGCCCGCCATTAAAGCTCGGTCGGGAGCTCGCTTGTGAGCTCTAGATCTCTCCCCCGTGCCTATATAAGGACCCCCGAACCCCTCCGCAGCTCCCAAGCCCCTCCCCAAGCCTTCCCGACCACTGAAGCATCGGCATCTCGCCAGAGTTCGCCTCTGTTCGCCGTGGCCGTCCCGTTTTCTCCTCAGTTCCGGCGAGCCTAGCCCCCCTCCACTCCTCCTGAGCTGCCAACGAGCTTCCCCTCGTCCTCGCGGTTCGCCCCACCCACTTTCCCATCGCCGGAGCGCCTTGCTTCGCCGAGCACCTCCACCGCCCGAGCTCTCTGTAGCTTCCTCCGTCACCACGGCCTCCCCTCCTATCCACTCCTCCCCGGCGCTCATTCTACCTCTGAACGAGACCGCCTCATCTCCACGAACCCATAGGCGTTCTCTGCCCCCCCCGGGGGTGGCCGGAGTTGGCCGGGCCCCTCGCCGGAGTCCGCCACCTGTGTCCCTGTCCCCGCGAGCCGCCGTCGCCCTGCCTCTCCCCGGCGCTGCTGCTGCTCTAGGAGGAGGCGCCACGCTACCCTGTGCCCTCCGATGGCCGTGCCCTGGCCGGAGGTGACCGGAGCCGGTCGGCCCCCTCTTGCCGCCCCTCCCCTGCTTCCTCTCCTCTGCTCACGGGAGCACAGGAGCGAGAGGAAGGAGACGACCTGATCACCCCCACCCCTTGCCAGCTCAGCGTAAGTGGAAACGTAGTTTCCAAAATACGCTTTCAGTTTTTCTATCCAGGCCCCTGTTTAAAAATATTTTTCTTGCAGATAGGTCCCTGGCAGAAAACACCTCATAACTTTTTAACCGTAGCTCCAAATTAGGTGATTCCAAAGCCCACTTCTTCGTTTAGTCAAGCCCGTTCTATTGGCCGCACTTTCACCATGTGTTACACTCCAAGAGAAAACATTTTCCGGCGATTCGTTCCGCGAGTTTCTCGCAGTTTCTCCCGGTGATTTCTTACACCCCAGGCAAGCCACACCCTCCATTTGCATCATTGTAATGCAATGACATGGTTTAATTTATTTAAACTTGTTTAAAATATTGTTTTAGCTACTTGTGATCTGTGCATGGCATTTTCTTGGAGTACTATTGTGATCTTGCTGTTGCCATGCTATTGTTTGGGTTACTAGGGGTTATGTTTGTAGTTGATGAGTATCATGTTGCAATTGGAGCATTAGTGGCTGGTATTATGATTACTTTCAGGTTGGTATGTGTTAATATGTTTTGGAGTATTACTGTGGATGTCATGCTGCCTTTGGATTATTAGTGGTTAGTATGATTATCTTTATGATGATAGTGGATGTTCTCTTGCTTGTAGTATTATTTTCGGAGATGACGTTTACATGTTGATCTTAGTTGGATAGCTTGTTCTTGCATATTGGAGTAGTAGTATTATTGTTGTCAGATTCATCATGATAGTAGTGTTGTGCTACCCTTGGAGTATCTTGAGATGATGATCTATGCTTGGATTATTTGTTGGATACTGCTATGACTTGGATTATAGTTTGATAGTTTACATTGGAGTATCAGTTATCACAGTTATATTTTTGGGGATAAATTCCGTCATTAAGTTGGTCAGGTGCCGCCGAACCGGGCTTTTTCCAGTGCAACCACATTTGCTTGTATGGGCAGCCCCTAACTCGGTCTATTGTCGTGCCTCTCGTCGCTGCCTTCAACAAGGGAAGGTTATGGGTGTGCGGTACCCTGGCCCGGTAAGCAAACATAACCTTGTGTGCCCGTTGTTGTTGTTGTACCCGGGGGGTCCCTGTTTGGGACCGTTTATGTTTTGGCCACGACGGTGGTCGTTGGTGTCTTTGGTAGACACGGGGTCACCCATGACTTAGCCCAGTGTGGAGTGAGTCGAAGTGGCCGGGAGAGTGTCATGGCAGTAGATCGGTTTGGTCGGAACGCCGTTGGTCCACCCGACTGGGAGTGCGAGGCCATGGGTTCCGTGGTGTGGGTAAAGTGCGCTACCTCTGCAGAGTGTGTTTGTTTAAACTATCGATAGCTGCGTCCTTGGTCATGGGCATGGGTTCGTACTAGGTCACACCGTTCGATCAACACTCACATGATGGAATGACTTATAGGTGATTTATATGTGGATATTTTGAGCAGTACAGATTGGCAGGATGTTGATGATGTTGTTGGGGACCAAGTGTTGGTCGTGGTTGTGATCGCGGGAAAGATCACGGTTTGAGATCAAGTGTTGGTCGTGGTTGTGATCGCCAGAAAGATCACGGTTTGAGACCAAGTGTTGGTCGTGGTTGTGATCGCTGGAAGGATCACCGTTTGGTTTTGATCACGAGGTGATCGAGATGGTATATTGCTTGGCCGGTTAGCCAGGAGAGATATGGTTATGGAGATCTGAGATGGTGATTTATCAGTATTGTAGTAGTTTCATATCATGCTTAGTAGTTGTTGTTGTATCATGGTAGATGTTAATTTAATTAACCTGCTTAATGCTATGTTGTTGTCTTGCCTTGATGTTTTTGGTTGTGTGAGCTTGCAAGTACATTCAATGTACTGACCTGGTGTGTCATGCCAGATTGCAGATGATGTCGTGATTGCTTTATTGCTTGTTGTGATTTCCATTCGTGCGAGCTAGATCGTGTCCCAGCCAGAGTCCCTGCAGAGTGGAGTTCACCACCTTCGTCGTTGTTCTGCTGCTAGAAGGTTTCCGCTGCTAGAAGATTTCCGCTGCTAACATAGAGCAAGTGTTGTATCGCAGGCGTAGTGTCGCCGTGCTGATGTGAACCTTTGTAACATTATACCTTTGTATTATTATTCTTGTAATAAGAGCTGATTTGTTCTATGTCAAGCAGTGTCGTATTCCAGAGACTTCTCCTCGATCTCTGGGCTGGAATACGGGGCGTTCCGGTTTCTCTGAGCTGGGGTGCCACACTCTCTCCACGAATGAAGAGTGGGTGGAGGGGTATATATAGCCTCCACACAAAATCTAACCGTTACACACAACTTACCAAACTCGGTGGGACCGAATCTTGAAACTCGGTCGGACCGATTTAGTGAAGGATGTGACCGTTAGGAATTTCGGTGGGACCGACATGTCAACTCGGTGGCACCGATATGGTTAGGGTTAGGGCATAACGTAATCTCGGTGAGACCGATTACACAAACTCGGTGAGACCGATTTTGGTAATAGACACACAGAGGGTTGGTCAGGCAAACTCGGTGGGACCGATACGCTCATCTCGGTTGGACCGAACGTTACGAAAGGGAAACGTTGAGTTTGCATTGCAATCTCGGTGGGACCAATCGCTCATCTAGGTTTGACCGAAACGTTACGAAGGGAAACAGAGATATTACAATCCCATCTCGATGAGACTGAGATCTCTATCGGTGAGACCGAAAAGACTAGGGTTTATGGCAGTGGCTATGTCAACTGAACTCGGTGGCGCCGGATAGACAGTTTCGCTAGGGCCGAGTTTGACTTTTGGTTTGGGACATATGTGGATGTGAGAAAGTAGTTGAGGGTTTTTGGAGCATATCACTAAGCACTTTGAGCAAGAAACTCATTAAGCAACACCTCATCCCCTCTTAATAGTATTGTCTTTCCTATGGACTCAATGTGATCTTGGATCACCAAAAGTAAAATGAAGAGCCTTGTGCTTTGAACTTGAGCCAATCCTTTTGTCCTTAGCATTTTGAGGGGTCCACTTTTCTCATCCATGCCATGCCAATCATTGAGCTTTCCTGAAATATTTATCTTGAAATAGCATTAGCTCAATGAGCTATATGTTGTTAGGAATTACCAAAACCACCCAGGGATAGTTGCACTTTCAATCTCCCCCTTTTTGGTAATTGATGACAACATATAGATCAAAGCTTCGACAAATGATAATAAGATTGAAAGACATCATCGCTTTGAGAAGTATGTGATAAGTAAGAGCTCCCCCTAAATCTGTGCACTATTTAGAATTTGCTTTGGACTGCAAATGCACAATGTGTTAGGATCATGGGTTACTCTTTCATGTCACATACATCTTGGTGGAGCGCTCAAAATGATAATAATTGAACATATGCACTCATCACCAAGCAAAGTGAATGATCATATAAGGATATAAGAGATAATATCATCCAACAAGCATTAAAGATAGCATAGCATATGATCAAACACATGATCATCCAAGTATCTCACAAAAGACATAGTGTATCAAGCAAGCACACAATAAAGAAGTTCAACCACCAAAAACAAGACAGATAAAAAGCAACACTCTCCCTCGAAGCCTATGATCTATACATTTTTCTCCCCCTTTGGCAACAAGTTACCAAAAAGTTCAAAAATGCATAGTGCTAAACGACTCTGAGGCTTGGTATTCATGAGGTGGTGTAGAGATGACTCCAAGGATGAAAGCGTCAGTTGATGTAGCTAGAGCTGGTGGAGTGGCTGCTGGAGCTGGTGGCACTGAAGCTGTGGCAGCTGGTGTAGATAATGTAGCTCTAGTATCTGGAACAGGTACTGCAGCAGATCTCTGTCCTCTGGGCACTCTAGCAAAAGCATCTGTAGTAGACTTGCCCTTCTTCTCCTCCACATCCTCCTGAAGTTGCTCAACTGCAGTTTGGATCTCAGTGACCTTGACATCAAGAGCATAGAATTTCTGCTCAATGATCCTCTCCAGACTCTCCTGGTTTTGAGTCAGGGTGGCCAAGCCCTTCTCAATCCTCAAGGTGGAGGCAAACAGATAGCCAAGCTAATCTTGCTTGCTCTTTAGGAACACTTGAGATGCCTCCTCAGCAGTTGGCATCTTTGCAGGTTTCTCTGCCCTTGCCTTCTCTCTCTTCTCATGTGCTTGCACAGATGATGGTTCCTCCTCATTCATCTCAACTGTGTTATCTTCAAACTCAGGATATAGGGGTAGATGCTCCTTATCCAATAGATAAGTGCATGTGCCCATCTTTGAGTTGATGAGCTCCTGAATGTGTGGAGCATACCCACAACTTCTCTTCTGGCCAGCTGTTGTTCTCTTGATTGTTTCCACAATCAGACTCATGACTTTGAATTTTTGAGGCACATCAAACAAATGCAGCAAGTTGATAGCATGTCCTCTGATCATCTTGTGATCTCCAGACTTGGGAAGCAATGTGTGCCTAAGGATCCAGTTGATTGTAGGCAGACCAGACAACAAGAAGTGTACAGATCCAAGCTTGTGAGTTTCCAAAGCTTTATTTGGGATCTCTCTATACTTGTGTGCCATAGTGTTGTGGTCTTTCTTCTTCTCAGCATAAACTTCCAAGTAATCTTCATTTTCTTTTGGAGCAATGATCAAATAAGCCCCATTCTTCAACAGTCGATTGGTACCTAGTACCTTCAGACATCCAGATGATCTTCCCATCTGGGTAGAAGTGAGCTATGGAGTAAAACTGCATGATGAGCTCATCATTCCACTTGGTGAGTTTCTGGGCAACAAATTCATCAACTCCACATGCTTTGAAGCTGTCATATACTCCTGGATAGTGACCTTCATTTTTCTTGATGTACTCCCAGTAGATCCATCTCATGTCACACATAATGGGCTTCTTGTCAAGCAAAATTGTCTCATAGAAATCTTGTTGCTCCTTTGTGTGAAGTCTGTAGTCAACTGCTGTCCTTCTCCTCACAGCATATGGATCTGACTGTCTCCACAATCTCAGTCCAGCATCCTTTCTGATGTGCATGTCTTCAGCTACTGGATGAGCATCATTACGATCAAGAATCTTGGGCTTCAACTTCCTCAAAACAAGTGAATCATCTTCTTCTTTAGCAGCTTCAGGCACTGGGGTCTTGTTCTTCTCTGCAGCAGGTATACTTCTGGTGTTCCTCTTGGGTTTAGGCTTTGGAGCTGGAGCAGCAGCCTTGGGAGCAGCTTTGGGCTTAGATGGAGCAGCCCCTGACTTAATTGCATATCCCATGAGCTTCTGAGCTTTGGGTGCTGGTGTAGCATCCTCTTCCTCTCCTTCTTCTTCTTCTTCTTCTTCTTCTTCTTCTTCTTCTTCTTCTTCTTCTTCTTCTTCTTCTTCTTCTTCTTCTTCTTCTTCTTCTTCTTCTTCTTCTTCTTCTTCTTCTTCTTCTTCTTCTTCTTCTTCTTCAGAATCTCTCCTCATGGAGGGCTTGCCAAGAACTTTGGCAATAGTGGTTCTTGCCCTCTTCTTCTTCTTATCTTCACCAGCTGCTTCTTCTTCAGACTCACTGGTGAATTTCATTGTTTCACCTGTGGAAACCTTCCTAGGTTTGGATGTAGGCACTCTCCTGGCAGGTGCCTTCTTGTTCATGCCTGGCTTTGTGGTAGCAGTTGTGCCATACTCCTTTTTCAACACCTTCTTCTTTGAAGTGGCCTCATCTTCAACAGCCACATAATCCTCATCTTCAGAACCTGAGGTTTTCTTCTTCCTTGTCCTGGTAGCTGCCTTTGGCAAGTTGCTGGAAGTGCTCCTTCTACCCTCATCATAACTGCTTGAGGGACTAGTGCCCTCACTCAACTGAGCTTGTTCCTCTGACTTGTTCTGACTATCACTTTGATCAAACATATCTGCAAACTCACTGACAGCAGACCCTGTGAATAGGTATAGATGAGGTAGAGTGGATGAGCATCACAAAGTACAAAGGTTTTGCAAAATAATTGAGTCAAACACTTAGTTCTAGTTTTCCACAGAAAGCATTTCAGAGCTACCAATTTGTAAACTCGGTGATACCGAATCAGCTTTTGGAACCTAAACTAGTGAACTCGGTCAGACCGAGTCACAGTTCGGTGGCACCGAGACTGCTAGGGTTTCACAAAGAATCGATCTCAGTCACACCGATTTGCAATTCTCGGTCAGACCGAAAATCGCATGTGCAATGGCTTAAGCCAAATCGATGAGACCAATTTCTACAACTCGGTCGGTCCGAGATGAGTTCGGCGGAAACCTAACCCTAAATTTTCAAATCAAATCTAATCTACGGAATGCTTTCGCTGGACAGGAAGATTTCATATGTGGGAAGAATCATGGCAAAGCAATGTGCTAGGAATCAGAGTTAAAGAATAGCACAAAGTTTCAAGTTCATACCCTAACTCGGCGGTGAACTTGCTACGAAGCCAACGGTGCGGCAGAATTCCGTTGACGGCGGCGGAGACTAGCAGCGGGAGGTCGCTGGCGGTGAGAGGATGATCCGGAGACCCGAAGAGGCAGAGAAGGTTATGCGCGGGCGAAGAGTTTCGGAAAAATTTCCAAAATTTGGCCCGTGAGTATATATAGCCTGACCCTGTCGGTGTGACCGAGTGGAACAACTCGGTGGCACCGAGATGCAAAACTGCGAGCAGTTACTGCAACTCGGTGTGATCGAAAGGTTCTAATCGGTTGCACCGAGAATGAAAACCTAGATCAACTTAGTGATCTCGGTATGACCGAAAAGGGTGAATTGGTCAGACCAAAATGCACAAAGAGGTTTTGGAAGTTTAATTCTATGACGAATTGGGGACTCCGAGTGCTCCTCACACAGAGTGGTTCGAACCTGACTTGATCAAACTTTGTGATGTAGCATGAATAGAGTTTGAGACGAGAAAAGCATAGTTAGCTAGAGAATATTCTTAGGCATTCTTGTCCATCCACTTGGCAAAAGGAAAGAAAGCGAACAATCAAAACAACAAGTGGATGTCCTCGAATGAGTAAAATATGCAACCAACATGCTCACACAATAAAATGGCAAATGAAATATGTGGCAAAGCATGCACAAACAATTCTAGCATCTATCAAACAATTGGCGATGACTAGGTCATCTATATATGAGTATATTGACTTAGGAGTCAAATGAGAACATTTGATCATAGGTCATACTCATCGTTTAAGCACAAGTGGGGTTACCAGTTTTACATAAAGCATTATTGTGTTCACACCACTAGAGTTGCTTTAGTTCAATTCTTAGAGTAAAGTTCCCCCTAGATGTGAGATCCCCCTGGGATGAACTAACCTTGGGTTTTGTCGATGATGACTTCATGTAGATGTTAAAGATGTGGGTGCTCAATGTTGATGTAGATCATTTGGATCAATCCATTAGTGTGATTTGCACTTTCAATACCTACACGGGTTAGTCCCACAAGGAACAAACAAGGATATCCATAGACATAGAGTGATGCACACACAAGATGATGTCTATGAAAGCATTAGGTTACCTTGTCCCTTGTCTTACCAACAAGAGGGTTTGTGACTCCTTGAACTAGTGCAAGATGTGGAAGTTGATTGCCCTTGTCATTGCCAAAATGGTATGAGTGAAGTATGTTGGCGGAGTCACCCTCAAGAACTCTCTAGTTCTTCTTCTTTGGGATCCACATCATCTTGATGGGAATCCTTGGAGTTGTAGTTGTACTTGATGAAGTAGAACTTGATGTAGTCTTGGGAACCCACTTGACCAAGGCCTTAGGAGCTTCTTCAAATGCATCAATCTCCTCTTGAAGCTTGTCCTTGCCTTTTTGCTTGTGGTCTTGTGGTGGAAGATCATCTTGAGCTTGTGTTCCTTTGAAAGAAGTAGGATCATACTTCTCTTGTTGAGGAACAAACTTCGTCTTGGGGTATTGATCTTCTTCCCACTCAACTCCATTGGCATTGAACTTTCGTTCAAAACCAACACCTTGATTCTTCCGGTGCCTTCCTTGCTTGCGTACAATTTCCTCAAATTGCTTACTTCCGGCAAGGCTCTTGTAAACACCTTTCTCTATAATTCCCTTTAGTAAGCTATTTTCTTACTCAAGTGTAACTTGGCTAAGAGAACCATTAGTGGAATCAAGAGAACTACTAGAAGCAACAACATTGGATTTAGCATGATTATTGTTACTACAAGAAGAAGAATCTTTCTTGTTCTTGTTCTAGACTTGACTTGTGGCATGTAAGTAGATAAGAGTAAACGCTTGGCAATATAAGAAGAACTTTTCTTGCGAAGATCATCATTGATCGCCTTTAAAAACTCATGCTCTTGCTCAAGGTTGAGCTTTTCAAAGCGTAACTTCTCATGAGTCTTTAAAAGTTCTCGATGATCTTCCAAGATAGTTTCATGAGCTAACTTAAGAGTGTTTAGTTCTTTAGTTAGGCACTCAATCTTCTCCTTATCATTGTCATTCGTTTTAGCTTGATTAGCATGATTATTTGACGTTTCATCATAGTATTCATCACTAGAGTTGTCAACAAGTAAATCATCATCACCTAACAAGTCATCTTCATCACTATTGAAATCAACATACTCGGGGTGTGATACCTTTGGGCCTTTAGCCATGAAGCATCTTCCAATTCCTTCATTTGGTGAGTCAAATATGTCGTAGGAGTTGGTTGACACAAGTGCTAGACCGGCAACACCTTCATCTTGAGTATATTCGGAGTCGGAGTGGTAGCTTCTCTCGGAGTGATTGTCGGAGTGGGAGCCGGATACCCATTCACCAACATGAGCTTGATGTCTTCGTTTTGTGTAGCTCCTTGATGACTTGTCCTTCCTTTCCGAATCCTTACTTCTCTGGGATGTTCTTCGTTCATAACGATCATCTCTACTCCTCCTTTCTCTTGATGGTGATTCTTCTCTTCTACTCCTTCTTTTTGGAGAATCTTATCTTCTTTTGTAGGGAGCCGTACACTCATTGGAATAGTGTCCGGGTCTTCCACAATTGTAGCAATTACGCTCACGACTAGAAGATCTTTTGTCATTGTAGGACCTTGACTTGGAACTTCTTTCCTTGCTTCTACTCTTGTAGAACTTGTTGAAGTTCTTCACCATTAGGCTCAATTCTTCATTGAAGGTTTGTTTCTCACTTGATGATGTGGGAGCTTCACATGAGGCTTTGTAAGCACCACTTGACTTGTTGTGGAGCTCTTCCTTATCCTTGAGTGACATCTCATGAGCAACAATTCTTCCAATGACTTCCGTTGGCTTGAGATCTTTGTAATTGGGCATCATTTGGATCAATGTGCACACGGTATCATATTTTCCATCCAATGCTCTTAGGATCTTCTGGATGATGAATTTGTCGGTCATCTCTTCACTTCCTAAGCCGGCAATCTCATTTGTGATGAGAGCAAGCCTAGAGTACATCTCAGCGACGCCTTCACCATCCTTCATTTTGAGCTTGTCAAGTTGACTTTGAAGCACATCCAATTTGGATTCCTTGACGGAGTCGGTACCTTCATGCATGTCAATCAAAGTATCCCAAATTTCCTTTGCATTCTCAAGACGACTGATTTTGTTGAATTCTTCCGGGCACAATCCATTGAAGAGAATATCACAAGCTTGAGCATTGTATTGCAGCATCTTCAACTCTTCCGCGGTAGCTTCACGGTTTGGTTCTCTCCCATCAAAGAATTCACCTTGCAAGCCAATACACACAATAGCCAAAACGACGGGGTTATGTCCAAGAATATGCATTTTCAGCTTATGCTTCCAGGTAGCAAAATTAGTACCATCAAAGTAAGGACCTCTACGGTGGTAATTTCCCTCACTAGATGCCATACTCTCCTAGGTTGTGAAACCAAGGCTATGACCACCAAAAGCTATGGGAATCAAAGCAAATGGAGATCAAGGCTCTGATACCACTTGTAGGATCGAAAGTATGTCTAGAGGGGGGTGATTAGACTACTTGACCAAATAAAAATCTAGCCTTTTCCCAATTTTAGTTCTTGGCAGATTTTAGCAACTTAGCACAAGTCAAGCAATCAACCTACACATGCAATTCTAAGAGTATAGTAGCGTAATGTAAAACAATTGCATATGAAGGTAAAGGGAGGAGTTTGAGGAGGCAAATGCAATGTTGACACGGAGATTTTTTATCCGTGGTTCCGATAGGTGGTGCTATCGTACATCCACGTTGATGGAGACTTCAACCCACGAAGGTTAACAATTGCGCGAGTCCACGGAGGGATCCACCCATGAAGGGTCCACGAAGAAGCAACCTTGTCTATCCCACCATGGCTGTCGCCCACGAAGGACTTGCCTCACTAGGGTAGATCTTCACGAAGTAGGCGATCTCCTTGCCCTTACAAACTCATTGGTTCAACTCCATAATCTTGACGAAGGCTCCCAAGTGACACCTAGCCAATCTAGGAGACACCACTCTCCAAGAAGTAACAAATGGTGTGTTGATGATGAACTCCTTGCTCTTGTGCTTCAAATGATAGTCTCCCCAACACTCAACTCTCTCTCACAGGATTTGGATTTGGTGGAAAGAAGATTTGAGTCGAAAGCAACTTGGGGAAGGCTAGAGATCAAGATTTATGTGGTAGGAATGGAATATCTTGACCTCAACACAAGTGTAGGTGGTTCTCTCTCAGAAAATGTATGTTGGAAGTGTAGGCATGTTCTGATGGCTCTCTCCACAAATGAAGAGTGGGTGGAGGGGTATATATAGCCTCCACACAAAATCTAACCGTTACACACAACTTACCAAACTCGGTGGGACCGAATCGTGAAACTCGGTCGGACCGATTTAGTGAATGATGTGACAGTTAGGAATTTCGGTGGGACCAACATGTCAACTCGGTGGGACCGATATGGTTATGTTAGGGCATAACTAATCTTGGTGAGACTGATTACACAAACTCGGTGAGACCGATTTTGGTAATAGACACACAGAGGGTTGGTCAGGCAAACTCGATGGGACCGATTCGCTCATCTCGGTGGAACCAAAATGTTATGAAAGGGAAACGATGAGTTTGCATTGCAATCTCGGTGGGACCGATCGCTCATCTCGGTTTGACCGAAACGTTACGAAGGGAAACAGAGAGATTACAATCCCATCTCGGTGAGACCGAGTTCCCTATCGGTGAGACCGAAAAGACTAGGGTTTATGGCAGTGGCTATGTCAACTGAACTCGGTGGCGCCAGATAGACAGATTCGGTAGGGCCGAGTTTGACTTTTAGTTTGGGACATATGTGGACGTGAGAAAGTAGTTGAGGGTTTTTGGAGCATATCACTAAGCACTTTGAGCAAGAAACTCATTAAGCAACACCTCATCCCCTCTTAATAGTATTGGCTTTCCTATGGACTCGATGTGATCTTGGATCACTAAAAGTAAAATGAAGAGTCTTGTGCTTTGAACTTGAGCCAATCCTTTTGTCCTTAGCATTTTGAGGGGTCCACTTTTCTCATCCATGCCATGCCAATCATTGAGCTTTCCTGAAATATTTATCTTGAAATAGCATTAGCTCAATGAGCTATATGTTGTTAGGAATTACCAAAACCACCCAGGGATAGTTGCACTTTCACAAACACCTTGTGCTTAGTTTACACTTTATACATAATACATGTTAATATGTCATGTCGTCCTATTTTTCATACATATTGCATCCTCCTATCATGCGGCTGCCTTACATGAAAATAGTGTTCGTCGGTATCATGCATCAATGATTTCTGAAGAGCAAATTTTATTCCTCTTTTCTTGTGGGTTTGACTTGCAAGGCAAAATCAAAAAAGGGGAAGGAAAAGAGTAAGAAAGGCGATGATGGTGGTCCTCTGCAGCAACATAAACAGAGCATCTGTACGGAATCTCCTCGTACTGCAAGTGCATTACAAGTTCCAAGTCTCCGCTCCCCTACTCCACCATCTAAGGTGCTTGCTCTAACTTGGCAGTGTGATATCTGGTTGCATGTTGCATATGGTGTCTAGCTTGTATTGCTTCTAATTAGTGTAAACTTCATCTGCTTAGCTTACACATGATACGTGTGAATATGACAAGCCTTCCTGTTTTTGGTACATACTATATCTGTCTATCACACCATGTTCTTACATGAAACTACTCTTCTTATGTATCATGCATCAGTCACTTATGATGGGACACCTTTAAGTTGGCAGTGTGATATTGGTTTGCGTTTTGAATATGATTTCTAGCATGTAGTGCTTCTAGTTTGATGTACGACATCTATAACGAGACAGTTTTAACTTGGCAGAGTGATATTGATTGCACCTTCCATATGGTGTCTAGCTTGCGGTGCTTCTAATTTGTTGAAGTGCCTTCTGCTTAGTTACCACATCATAGGTGTGAATATGTTAAGCTGTCCAATTTTTTGTACATATTCCATCCTCGTATCATGACTTTGCCTTTCATCAGAGTTGTGTTCGTTAGTATCATGCATGAATGAGTTTTGATGAGCAAATTGTATTCCTTTTTCTTGTCGGTTTGACCTCACAACGCAAAATCAATAAATCAGAAGGAAATTGGTAAGGCATTGCATGATGGTGGTCCTTTCGAGCAACTGAAACGGAGGGTCTTTACAGATTCTACTCCGCCATCCTCCCAACGAGATTCGCAAGACAACACAAGGCTAGACAGTCAACGTAGTTGTGTAGATTATGAGCACATCTCCCCTACTCCACCATCACAGGTGTTTGCTCTAACTTGGCACTATTATATGTGGTTGCATGTTGCGTATGATGTCTAGCTTGTATTGCTTCTAACTTTGTTGAATTGCATCTTCTTACTTTATACATAATGCCTGTGAATATTACACGTGTTCCTGTTTCTAGAACATACTATATCTGATCACACCATGTTCTTACATCAGACTATTGTTCTTGCATACCCCGCATCAGTCACTTATGATAAGCCACCTTTAAGTCGCCACTATGATATTGGTTGCGTCTTGCATATGATTTCTAGCATGTACTGCTTCTAATTTGTTGAAACGCCAGATAGTTTGAACTTGGCAGAGTGATATTGGTTGTATCTTTCAGATGATGTCTAGCTTGCATTGCTTCTAATTTGTTGAAATGCCTTCTGCTTAGTTATCACATAATAGGTGTGAATATGTCACACCCTCCTGTTTTTCGTACATATTCCATCCTCGTATCATGTGTTTGCCTTTCATCCGAGTAGTGTTCGTCAGTATCATGCATGAATGACTTCTGAAGAGAGAATTTTATTCCTTTTTCTTATTGGTTTGACTTCACAATGCAAAATAAATATAGTTGAAGGAAGTTAGTATGACAGTGGATCACTACTGCAGGATGGTGCTTAAGCAACACTACGATCAGAGACCCTTCGACGAAATTGTGTGCGATGCAATAATCGCAAACGGTGGTGTGAAAAACCCGTCAAAAAAGGTGCAAAACATCTGCGATGGCGGAGACATCAAACATGGTTCATATTTTAGTTATGTGTGCGATGCTGGGCATACGGTTGATCCAGCAAAACTATTTGCGATGAGGAAGAACAACAGAACGGACAGCCATATCAATGTGTGTGCGATATACGGCACATAGTTCCCTCCAATGAACTGTGTGCTAGTAGGGAATGCAACAGAAATGGTCAGCCATATCAAGGTGTGTGTGATATACGGCATACGGTTCACTCGGACAAACTGTTTTCGATTAGGCAAGAGAACGGAAACGGTTCATCTTAACAAGATGTGTGTGATATGCGGTATTTGCGATCAGCCAAAAGAACACAAACGATTCGTGTAAACCAGATGTGTGTGATGCGCAGCAAACAACCCACTCGGATGAATTTTTGCGATGAGAAATTGTAACGCAGGCGGTTACTGTAGTAAGTTCGTGTGCGATTCTGTTCGTACAAAAAACTTTGAAAAATGCAAACTAGTTGCTTGTGGTGGCTAGGAGTATCGCACACGATGCGTCTAGGAGTACTCGTGTGCGATGATTAGTAAGTTACACATAATGAACGGCCGCAAGGGTGATATGCTGATCATGGAGTCCGAGAAGACCGTCGTCGGAAGGCCGCCGACTCAGCTTTTTAGCCTATATTTTATTATAATTGTATGCGTAAGTAGGTCGTGAGTGTTTTGTGCCTTGCCGCATGTGGCATTTCAAATTATCCTGAATATGTAAGACAATTATTCACCGTTGCCATTGTAAATTTGCCTCAACAGCGAGTAGAGCGCGCACGGGGATGCCACGGACCCGCAAAAAAAACAGGGACGCCACGGTGAGCAACCACATGGTCAACCTTCTGGCACCCCATGAGAGACGCGACGTCGCATCCATAGGACACAATGGTGATATCATGACCGTGTGTGATAGTGGGCAGACATGTACACGTACATCCGACAAAAAGGGCCCACGTTCCGGGCTTCCGATGCGTGGCATACGGTTGATCCAAAAGAGTTGTTTGCGATGAGGCAGAACAACAAAAATGGGGTTTTGTAGGCCCAGAACCATCAATAAATTTTGACTTTGTTTCTCGTCACATTGCAGATTACAACACAATAAGTAATTGCAAATCTGTTCACACCGATCAAACTAGTATGTGTTCACACTTAGCACCGAGCTATAAAAACTACCCACTCGAAAATTACTTCATAGTTCCTCTTCTCATCACCCACAAAACTGGTCTTTCCTGTCAAGTTGTTCTGCCATGACCGGTAGGAGGAGTTTCGGGTGGGCATATAACCAGGCAGCAAAGACCAAGGCCGCGAAAGCACTAGAGAGGTCCCGCCGCAAAGCGGCAGCCATAGCAGAGATGTCCCGACGCGCCGCGGAGCTCTCGAACGAGCTCTCACGAACACACGAGGGCTCTCACAAGTGCACTCGCCACGTCGGCGATCACGACGAGCTGGCGTTGCTGAAGTCCTTGGCAGGCGACGACGACATTCTCACTGGCCTCATTAAGCAGCAGGAGCTGGTCGATGGCTTGATGAAGCTGCTCGAGATCAGTGATGCCTCGGTTGACAAGGCTACCGGCCTCGTCGAGCAACTCACGGGTGACAATGCGAAGCTCCTCAAGGCGCTCGCCGAGAAGGAGGAGGAGGCCGCCGTCTGGAAGATGCTGCATGAGCAGAGCAGTGCCTTGGGTATGACGCTGACAGCGGTCGTCGAGGAACTGATGGGTGACTTGAGGAAGTTCCGGATCGAGCGTGAGCTGGAGGTGGAGAAATCCATGGCTGCTTTCAAGCAAAGTCATGAGGAATTAAGGAAGGAGCTGGAGGATGTCATCGCCCGGCGATCCATCGAAGAGTTGGTACAGTAGCGATCTAGATCATTGTCTGCGATTTCCTTCTTCTCTTGCCCCCGTGTCTTCCGGGCTTTGCCTCATGTGGCATTTAAAATTATCCGAAATATGTAAGACAATTATTATCTACGCCATTGTAAATTTGTTGTCGTACTATCCGTTGCAATTTATTTGTCGTCGTATTATCCGTTGCCCTATGTGGCAATTTAAATTAGGCCGGAATACGAGTTCAAAACACGAACAAAGCAAATGCTGTCATGGGATCATAACCAAATACCCTCTGTCCATCCCTAAAAAAACCTCCATCTAGGCACTTTAATTAACCCATTAATGGAGAAGTTTTGAGCGAGGCGGGCGGCTGCTAGTGCATGGAGGTCAAAGAGCTCGCTTCTCGGTGAGCATGGGCAGCCTTGCTGCTCGCACGTGTCCCGTCGAGCCTGCGAGGTGGACAGGATGCACGCGTCACGTCGAGCCTGCATGACGGACTTCTCGCGCTCGCCCCGTCTAATCAAACAACTACATGCACACCGCTGAGTATGGTTAAATATTGACACGGTTCATATAATACAACCGTTTGTGATATTAACGTGTCAGTTTATTGTTTCAACAAGGACTTCGTTGGCTACTAATGTGTGTGCCTCTTCTCAAACTGGACGATTTTTTTTACCATGGCATATATGTGCCATGTCATGAAACCATGCCAAGTTTCATGTTTTTTGGGTGAGTTTTTTATTTATTAGGATTTAAAAACCAAGATTCTCAATGTTTCAGGACGACGACACGTTTGTAATTCATTTCCATTCCTTAAATGAGACCTAAACATGCACCCAATAACACATGTATGATTTCCCACCCATTTTGCTTCACTGGAGCATGTGCTTGTAGTTCAAATTTGAATTATGGACTACATTAAATGCATAGAAAACTTAATTAGTAATATATACAATGGCCAAATGAACCCTAAACAGTTTCAAATTTTGGCACGACACTCCTGTTATTCTATGTTGCCTGTAGAAAACAAAGTTCAAGGCTTGAAGAGGCAACAATTATCGTTTCGCCCACCGAAAGCACGAGGGTTGCGAGAAGCTTTGGTTTGTAAGAGGCTTGTAATATAGCTTCGCCCAAATTGGACAATAATATGTACCATGTAGTGACACCCTGCCAAGTTTCACGATTTCCTGGTGAGTTTTGGATTTACAGAGATTTATAAACCAAGATTCGTAATGTTTGTGTCCAAGGCAGGACGACGAGATGGTTGAATTAATTCCTATTCGTTCCATGGGACCTAAACATGCACTCCAAGGACATACATGTACGTTTTTTCTAGCCATTTTGGTGCACTGGAGCATGTATTTGTAGTTTGGATTTGAATTATGGACATGAAATGCCTAGAAAACTCAATTAATGAATAAAAAGGGTCAAACGAAACCCTGAATAATTTTAAAGTTCAGCGCGAATCTCCCGTTGTTCCATGTTGCGTGTAGAAGAAAATACGAGGCTAGAAGAGGGAGCGATTATCGTTTGGCGCACAAGGGGACACGTTTAGCTATCGAAACCACGAGGGTTCTTGCGACAAGCTCCGGTTTGTAAGAGGTTTGTAATAAAGCTTGGCCCAAATTGGCAATGTTTTCACCTTTGATGACTTTCTCGTGAGTTTTGCATTTATGGGGATTTAAAAACCGAGATTCCAAATGTTTGAGGACGAGCCAGGACGCTGGTAAGGTCGTAGTTTGTTCCCATTCCTGGCATGGAACCTAAACATGCACCCAAGGGACACATGTATAATATTTCTAGCCATTTTGGTGAACTGGAGCATGTATTTGTAGTTCAGATTTGAATTATTGACATTAAATGCCTAGGAAACACAATTAGTGTATAAAAAGGCCAAACGAACCCTGAATAAGTATAAATTTCAGCATGGATATCATGTCGTTCCATGTTGCCCGTAGAAGAAAATACAAGGCAAAAAGAGGCAATGATTATGTTTCGACAATAAGGGGAACACGTTTCCCTATCGGAACCACGAGGCTTCTTTGAGAGAAGCTCCGATTTGTAAGAGGTTTGTAATAAAGCTTGGCCCAAATTAGACAATGTTTTTACCACGACATATATGTGCCATGACGTGACACCATGCCTACTTTCATGACTTTCTAGTGAGTTTTGGATTTATAGGGATTTAAAAACCAAGATTCCAAATGTTTGAGGACGAGCCAGGACACTGGTATGGTTGTAATTCGTTCCCATTCCTGGCATGGGACCTAAACATGCACCCAAGGACACATGTATAATTTTTCTAGACATTTTGGCGAACTGGAGCATGTATTTGAAGTTTAGATTTGAATTATTGACATTAAATGCCTAGGAAACTCGATTAGTGTATAAAAAGGCCAAACAAACCCTGAATAAGTTTAAATTTCATCACGGATATCCTCTCGTTCAATGTTGCCCATAGAAGAAAATACAAGGCAAAAAGAGGCAGTAATCACGTTTCGACAACAAGGGGAACACGTTTCCCTATCAGAACCACGAGGCTTCTTTGAGAGAAGCTCCGGTTTATAAGAGGTTTGTAATAAAGCTTGGCCCAAATTGGATAATGTTTTTACCACGCCATATATGTGCCATGACGTGACACCATGCCTACTTTCATGACTTTCTGGTGAGTTTTGGATTTACGGGGATTTAAAAACCGAGATTCAAAATGTTTGAGGACGAGCCAGGACGCCGGTACGGTTGTAATTCATTCCCATTCCTGGAATGGGACCTAAACATGCACCCAAGGACACATGTATAATTTTTCTAACCATTTTGGGGAACTGGAGCATGTATTTGAAGTTTAGATTTGAATTATGGACATTAAATGCCTGAAACTCAATTAGTGTATAAAAAGGCCAAATGGACCCTGAATAAGTTTAAATTTCAGCACAGATATCCTGTCGGTCAATGTTGCTCGTAGAAGAAAATACAAGGCGAAAAGAGGCAGTGATTATGTTTCGACAACAAGGGGAACACGTTTCCTATCGGAACCATGAGGCTTCTTTGAGAGAAGCTCCGATTTGTAAGAGGTTTGTAATAAAGCTTGGCCCAAATTGGACAATGTTTTTACCACGACATATATGTGCCATGACATGACACCATGCCTACTTCCATGACTTTTTGGTGAGTTTAGGATTTACGGGGATTTAAAAACCAAGATTCCAAATGTTTGAGGATGAGCCATGACGTCGGTACTATTGAGGATATGACTATTGGGTATGACCCACCCAGGAGGGGCCGGGTCATGCCACTGGCGGTTCATAATTAGCAGGCCCAAGAAGATGTTGAAGATGGCGGTTCATGAAGCAGGCTTGCTGAAGGCCCAATACCCGGAGGAGACTTGAGGCCCACGGGCGTAAACCTCCATATGTTTAACTTGTACGTTAAGGAAAGTGTAATTCTGTCATCGAGCCGGACACGTTGTGTATGAGTTGGCTGGGACTCTGTAAGCCGCCGGGCATCAGCCTGTGTACATAAAGGGGCGACCCAGCGGCGGGTTAAGGCAAGAAAACAACAAGTCGAGAACTAGGTCAAGCGTATTCGCTCCCTGGTAATCGAACCCCAAGCAATACAACCTAAAGCAGGAGTAGGCCTTTACCTCGTTGTGAGGGGCCGAACCTGGGTAAACTCTCTGTGTCCCTTGTCCTATTTTAACCCCTTCAAGCTAACTACATCGCGATGGCTCCACACCTAAGTCCCCATGCTAGGGCATCTGTCGTGACAATTCCACGACAGTTGGCGCCCACCGTGGGGCCAGCACACGGCGGTTTCGAGTTCTTGAAGGGAAGCTTCGTAGGGCTCAAGGGATACGTTGTGGGCCGGATGACTAAGAGTTATCGCGGCAAGCTCTACATCAACGACGCAGGCTGGGGCCCCGAGGCCGGCTCAATCGAGTATGGGTACCGGGTCCCCTTTGGCGGAATCCATGTCTTCATTGGCAAGATTGGTGAGTCGGAAGCTGAGCCGAACATCTGCACTGACATCGTCGAGACGGCTCGGCGCGCGCGACCTCCCAAGGTTCAAGCCTCCCTAAAGCATGTCTTTGTTGGCTTTGTTCAAGGAGCGGAACTGGAAGGAGGATCTGAATCCGGTGGTGAGACGGTTGTCTACTCAGGCGACGAGTCCTCAACCGGTGAGACCAATTCCATCTATCAGGTTCAGGATGGTGGGCTTGGGGGTTGTTCCGATGGTGACAGTATTCCAGGCCCCTACGAGCCGCCAAGCCGGGTTGCGATCTTTATGGCCGGTACACAACCATGGCAGAATTCTTCAACTGCGGCGGCAATGATCTCTGGGTCAGCAACGGCAGCGGCAGACGGGGCAGGAGGCCCTGTGTGCCCACCGGCTCAAGTTTTATCTGATCTATTGGATGCCTTGGCAACATTGTTAACGGCGGAGGTAAACCCGGCGAACCAAACTCAGTATAATGCGGACGTTGCAAAGTTACGTGACGAGATAGCCCAAACCAAGGAGGATCTAAACACGGAGAACACCCGAATGGCAACGGAGCGAGTCGCCTTGCAGAGGGAGGCAGAACGGCTACAAGCAAAGAGCTTTCGCCTAATCTTGGATCGGGACGCATCAAACGTTGTCTTTAATAGAAGGCATGTGAGTCGGTTACCCCCAGTTTACGATGCGAGGAACCTTTTCAACACGCTTGAGGCAGGAACCAGTAACCCGCCGGGTGCGGATCGGGATGTTGAGGCACCGGCGACTGGAGAACTGGTTCAGCCACATGTTACAGACCCCCCCACGTTTGAACTTGACCCCCCCTCAGCACGTTCCAACACCCCTGGGTCATTTTTCTAATCCTTTGGATAAAATGATAGCTGCGACTACTCGACTAGCGGCTCTCCCGGTCCAGGATGAGTCGCTAGCAGCGATGGAAATACGAAGAGTCAGAGAACTTCTTCAGACAGCAGTGGCCCAACAAGCGGCTTATTCATACAGTCGTGATCGAATTCACTCAACCCCACGTCCAAGCCGGAGCTATAGCAGGCACACTGATGAGTCGACTGTATCGAGCAGTGAGCGGCACCGTAATTAACCCTGTCGGCCTAACCCACCGCGTGCTGGTAATGATGCTCAGGCTTTGGTGGACCAGGGTAAGACGCGATGTGAGGCGGAGCTGGCGGCTCAGTTGGCGTCCCAACAATAATCTCCGTTTTATCCGTCAGCATCTGTCGAGGCAGGAGTGACTTCTAGAACTTTGGGTGTGCCGTGTTTAGTGCCGGCTCTACGCAACGAGCGCTTGCCTAAGGATTTCAAGGGCCCCCGTAAGGTGCCTAACTACACGGTGGACCAGCCCCTAGAAGCTTGGATTGAGAGCTATGAGATGGCTATGGAGATGCTGGATGTCAGTGATGCTGCATGTGCTAAGTATTTCACCATGATGTTGGATGGGCTGGCTCGTACTTGGTTGAAAGGCCTGCCCGCTAACTCCATTGGGTCATGGGCAGAGCTGAGGAGGCGATTTATTCAAAAATTTAAAGACACGTGCAAGCAGCCTATGTCGATTCTAGATTTGGATTCTTGCGTCCAAGGTGAAGATGAGTCAACAACCAATTGGGTGCGCCGGATCTCAGCTGTTATACACTCATCGGACAGTATCAATGCCGGTTCAGCAATCCTGATGTTGGAAAAGAACTACCGTTTTCTTCCCCTTAATCAGAAATTGGGGCGGCTTAAGCGCAATTGCAGTGATATGGGGGAGCTCACGGCAGCTCTTGTCAAGTATGCCGACTCTGATAGCACTAAAGACCCTCAGTCTGATGAGGAGAAGACTGGGAAGGGGAAGAAGAGTGGCAACACAAAGGGACAACATATCACGGCGGGTCAAGGTGGCAATGGTAAACGTAAGGCGGACGCGGTTTGGATTTCGTGGCTAACACCAACACACAGAACAATAACCAACATCATAAAGGTAAAATGCAAGCACCCCGGTTTGGAGGGCCGAAGTTCAATCTTGAGGCCATGATGAATCAGCCCTGTCCGAAGCACGGAACCCAGGATAAGCCGACCAGTCATTTGTGGAAAGATTGCTTCATCATGAGGGAGTATAAAAACTCTAAAAAAATTCAGAACAACCATGGCCCTCATGGCGGTTCAGGTTCCGGCTCTCATGGATATGGTTTCGGAGGTGGCGGTTCAAGCTCTCGCTTTCAAGGCCAAGGTAATCAAGGTGGTTTCAATCAGCAATCTGGTTAAGGGAATCGGCAGCAGCAGTCTGGTTATCAGAGTAATCCAAAGCAACTGAATAGTGGTCAATGTCATGTGTTCACCACGAGCCTGTGCAAGCGAGATCAGAAAATCCATAAGCGGGCGGTGAACTCAGTTGAGCCGGCGGTGCCTTATTATTTGAGGTGGTCTGAGCAGCCTATTGTATGGAGCCATGAACAGCATCAACTTTACCGCTTTCACCTAAGGATGACAAATAGCATTAAGAAGTTGATCAGGATTCAGGAGCAATCAACCTGACAATATGAACCCAAAAGCGAACAAGTAGACTGAGCTGAAATTACTATTGCATGTTACGGGTAACTAACAAACCTTTCGTGCCAGGATCCTTTGAAGCCACATAATCGTTTGCAATTTCACTATAACTAATTGTTGCAGATTTAACTCCCACTAAATCCTGTGTAAAAAAAGGCAAACTAAATTTCCAAAAAATAAGTACATATAGAGTATTTAGAATGGATAGTAATAGACAGAACCAACACAAATGTACTGCTGAGCTAACATTGTAATGCAAAAGATCAATAGTTATGAGCAGAAATAGTGCGTACTTACTGACAACCATCTGGTCCTTCACATCGTTGGCCGGCAGGCGTGACGACGGAGGCTTCTTGCATGCTAACGGCCAGGAGAATCAGGACGAGGCATATGGCTATGTGGCTTTAACACACAAGACAGCTCCGATTCCATCTTATATGAATGCATGCTGTCCTATTTATGATGACGAGCTCGCCCATTTATCAGCCAAGCAATATATTCTCTCGTGTGATAAGGAAAAAGCTTATTTGGAGAAGGAAATGAAAATTTTGGAGGATCAGGTCAGTTTTCCATCTCCTTCCATGTTCATTTGTGTACAACTGACCATGGAGGCTTTCTAAACTTGAATTTTGTCCTCTGTATTTTTTAGGGCGGTGGTGATGCTGAAGTCATGGATTATCTGGATAGGCGCTCACAGTTATTTGACCAGATTCTCATTGAAGAACGTGCCGTGCATATACTGTATGGCTTAGGTTTTGATTGGAAAATGCAATCCAAGCAAGTTAATCAGCTGCCTGTCTGCTTTCGTAAGCGACTTGCTTTGGCGAAGTCTCTTCTTTTGCAGCCAACCGTTCTTTTATTGGACGAACCAACAGATGGTCTCGGTGAGTTTTTCAGAAGTTGAACTGTTCTAGTTAGATCTAATGTGGTCAAGTATACAAAAACCCTAAGACCTAAACCTGACATTAACTGATACATTGTCATTACATAATTATGTCCGCCTGTTTGAATTATATCTTTTTTTGCATTCTAGATATGGAAACTTGGGCATGGCTTGTGCAAGCATTGAAGAGACTCCAGTCTGCGTGCATAGTGGTCCTTTCAAATGATCAGCAGTTTTTAAGTGAGGTATGCACTGATGTGCTCCATGTGCACAATGGTGGGCTGCATCAGTTCCATGGTAACTACTCTCGCTATTCACCTCCAGCTGAATTCGCTGTTTCGGACAAGTCCCTTCTTTTTCACTTCAGAGATGAGGATTGGAGCCACTTAGATCCACCTTTCTTGCAACTTGATAAAGCTGGATGCAGTTATGAGCAGGACGATTACATTTTCAAAGACCTGGCTTTCAGTCTTAAGCCGGACTCAAAAATTGCATTGGTTGGTCCTAATGGGGCAGGGAAGACCACACTGATCAATGTGTTGGCAGGAAAGCATAAGTTGAGTGATGGCAAGATCAATCAGAATGATAATCTGCGTATCTCTCATTTCCATCAAGGGCTCGTCGAGGAATTGGATACGACGGTATCTGCCCTTGATTATGTGAACCGTGTCTGTGAAGGTGGTAATAATCTCAAAACTGAGATTGTTAACTCGTGTTTACCAGTTCCAATGCGTCAGAGACCGATGAAAGACTTATCATATGCTCAGAAAGTCAGTGTTGTTTTTGCTTGCTTGATGTTTGCACGGCCGCATGTTCTTCTGATTGACGAACCCACTCGTCATTTTGATACCGAGGCTGTCGACTACCTCTGTGAGGCTTTGAGATCTTTCAATGGTGGATATGTCCTCGCTACCAACAACATCGGACTTATCAATCGTCTTGCGCCAGAAATTTGGCTTTGTGGGAGTATGGGTGTAATGAAGCATGATGGGGGCATAATGGAGTTAATGCAGCAAGCGCATGACCGCGTAGGTAAGTTATTCTGTTGGCTGTTGCAACACATATTAGGCTATTTATTATGTCTTATCGTAATGTAATAGGAAACACATTTGAGTGTGTTCTATATTTTGTACAATGTTCAAAGTTTGCTTTCTTTAAGAAACTAAATACCAGTACTTTTCATTCTATCTGTACTTTGCAGCTTGGAAGTGTTTACTGATCTCAAAAATAATAACAGCGAGACACTTCTTGTTTTTGAAACCATTCCCAATTAGCTTGCAATATGCATATGGGCCCTTTTCTCTGTTCAAAATTCTAATGAAAGTGTTTATGATTCCTATTGCATAGGAAAATGTGAAAACCATCTTGCCTGCCTTATAATAATTATATGCTTCTTTGGGCCATAATTTGCTGCATTGAGTTGTTTATGAAAGTGTGTTGCATTTCATAGGTAGATTGTGCACATTTAAAATAACTTCCTCATAAGGGATAATAAGTTTGTAAGATCTCAATGTATGAAGGAACTAACAAATAAATGTCTTAATTATGTGAAACAACACCAGAGATCATCAAGGGTTCTTTATGGAATATAAAAGCACACCAATCAAGGCAATACGAAGCTCAAGATCTTAAGGGCAATCCTGAGGCAATGTGGCCTGTATAAATTACTCCCTCCGTCCCATAATGTAAGAGCGTTTTTTACACTAGTGTAGTGTCAAAAACGCTCTTATATTATGGGACGAAGGGAGTACAGAGTAGCGCGACAAGAAAGCATCACGCTAGCATTGCTAGGTAGTAACCATGTTACACACTATTCCCTCCGTTCCATATACTTGTCATGGTTTTAGTTGAAATTCTGAACTAAAATCACGACAAGTAATATGGAACGGAGGGAGTAGTAATCAACACCTAATCCCTCAAGGTGTTATTACCATCAGAAGGACTAGCTCACCTCTGACCCCCTACAAGTAGAATAGCCACTCACTATAGTCAGTGGGTTAGTGATCTGCTCTGTCAGTGGATGCCGATCTGCTATGAGTTATGCCTACGTCAATCAATCCGTGCTTTTTAACTATCTGCAACCATGAACACATTTCTAATATTAGCTTGTTTGCATGGATTTGCATCTCAGCAAAATTTAGTTTGCAGTTCCATGCCACTAGATAACTCTTATCTTTTCCTGGAGAATTCCATTGGCAACTTCTAACATGCCTTTCAGCATACAAAGAATCTACCATGACTTCTATAACCAGTCTTCAAGTTTACCAAATGCTTATACTGTTTATTTATCTATGCAGTTGGAATGCTTCAACTCCGAGATCCAACTGTAATTAGAGATGCTTATCCACTGTTTTCTATTCCAAACCCCGCTGAAGGTATGCATGAAGTATCATTCCATATTTACCTTTTGCATAAATCTAATTAAAGTTTTTCTCAGGCATTCTGTGAGTCTGATAATTGATCTCTCTTTGTTTTTTTCACAGCGGCTCTACCCTTCCTGTGGTATGACAAGTATGTTGATAGCTCTGGTGAATGTTTCAAGCTTCCATGTGTTCCTTTCCATGTCTATGTAAAACAAAGGGCTATGGTTGGACTTGGCCCAAACAGCAACTTGAAGACAGGCAATTTGAAGATAGAGGGGGAGCTTAAAAAGAATAAACACCCAATGTTTACAAAAGCAGGGAAACTTTTTACTGAATCGTTGCTTCATGGTCTCCGCCAATTGGCTTCAATTGGAGAGACTATTGGGGACTTTGACAGCACGAACATCTGGGTGACGTCTGAAGGTAGAGTTGTTCTGAAGGGAGTTGTACGCAAAAAGTTCTGCCCTGTTCAGCACAGACGTAATGAGTTGGCAGCTCATGGTATTATTGAGAATATGTGTCAGCAGGCTGGTCCGATTCCAGATAATGTTGCACATTTATTGGCTATGATAAAAGATGAGCCCCATCTGTCCCCTCTCTACCATGTCCATGCGTGCCTGGTTCCTATTGAACAGTCCATGGCAAAGTACATCAAAGGGTATGAGCAGGTCAATAAGATGACAAAAGATAAGGCTCTTCAAGATAGAATCTATGAGGCAGTACTTGCCCCCTATGTCGGCAAGAAAGAATGGCGCATACTTGTGAGGACGAATGAAATCATGCTGAAAACCTACACTCACAAGAAGGGAAGGAGCTACATTGTGGCTACACCGTCGCTGCTGCCAGGTGAAATGTTTCTAACGGCTCTGCAGTTGCGCGGAATGCGTTTGGATGATGCAAAATGCTTCTTGGAATACCTGAGAAACAGAATAAGCCACCGAATGGATTACCTTGACGAGCTGCAGAAGAAATATACCCAAGAGGGTTCAGACCTTGCTCATGATGCGCGTTTCTCTCTTGTTACCTGTATTCTGCAGAAGGAGCTGTTTACAGCCAAGGGCATAATAATTTAGATCTGCATAAGTTTCTGAAAGGTACGAATTTCATGTCTCATGTAGCCATATGGTGTGACACAGTTACATTAGCAACATTGCACTGCACCCTCGTTAATCTCCTGTCAGAGCCATCAAAAAGTCATTGTTAAACCTCTAGAAACAATCTGTCAAACTGTTTTACCCTGCTCATGAGTTCTATGTGAGTAGGGCATAATTGTTGTCTTTACTTGTTTTAAGCAAAGTAAAATTTGCCTGTAGGGTGTACGCCATCTTGTGCAGTGTTGACCCATCAGCTTTATACATGTAGAAATCATTCCACTCCTTCACGTTGCAGTGTCTTTCAGTAATGGATCCTTATATCGGCTGAACTTTGCAGATGCAACCTTTGGGGGCTCCATAACCTCCCGGGAGATCCCAGGCATCCGTTGTGCTGGCTAAGAAAGCATGCTGTCTCCGAGGGCACCAAGGCCGTCCTTGTATATTTACTCTCTTTTCTCGTCGCTCGTTAGTTTGGGGGTGCTTCTAGATTCTGTGTTCGATGTTCTAATTGTGAGAAGAACATTTTATTGCGACCTGGAGAAATTTAACGTTTTCGACCTGGAGAAATTTAACGTTTTCGACCTGGAGTAATTGCTGCTTCAGTGTTATACCTATGCCTGTTTGTCATTTTAATTCTTTTTTTAGAAGATCATAAGGGCATGTACAATGGAGGCAGCACCTTGGTGCTGCCCCAGCCATCCACATAGATAAATTTGAATGAAGCTATTGTTGTATGCCACTATCACCCAATGGAAGCTACTCTATGTGATGTCATCATCTTACTTTTTCTCTCTCACCTCCTTTCCAATACATGAAACCTCCACTACATTTAAACAATACTAGCATCCATTTGAATCAACGATATCAACAAGCATACTCTATATCAACAAGCATACACACTGAAAGTTATCAAACAACTTGATTTCCAAACAAAAAACAGCAACCTTGATATGCAAACAGTGTCAACGAGTATGTGTTGTCCATGACACTACAAAATCCCATAGTAACAGAATAATCTTAAGGTTTTCAAATACTCATAAAGGAAAGATAGATTTGTAAACACACAAATTAAATTTCAGACTGAATTTGTTGTTGTATCCTTTGATTCTTCTCATTCCAAAAAAAAGTCTCACATCTTCTACGCTTTATGGCACATGAAATCCGCTTTTGTTGGACATATATGTAGAACATCTACATGAGAAGCAAGACACAAGTTAGAGTATAATAACAAGCATGTGGAAAACACATATTTTTTCTAAGCTGGCCATTTGGTTTGGCTAGAGAATTCCTTGTTAAATTTGCATGGAGCAACTGACAATAGTACAAGTATCGTGCTGCAGCGCTACTACAGTTTTAAAAACTGCAGGTGAGTTTTATAGCACAACCATCATTCTAATTAAAAAATAGCATTTCAAAAACAATAGTGCAGATTTTTGGGTACTACAGTGTAGTTTTCTGAGTACAATGCATATTCCAAAAACAGTAGTGCAGATTTTTGGGTACAGTATAGTGTAGATTTCTGAGTACAGTGCATATTTCAAAACAATAGTGCAGATTTTTTAGTGGAACATATACGTGGACGACGAACACATGCATATTCTAGCATTTGTTTCTAAAGTACATCAAGTGGTACTTTCTGAAGATGCAGATGATTATGAAACTATAACCCTGCATCAGGTATGTGTTCTAAGTTCTTAATCCTAACAAGAAGAGGCAGGGTAAGGAGTAACCTCATACCTTACAGGGAGAACAAAATTAGATCAGGAATAGGAAAAATGCAAGAATAGGATACACACAGGAATATGACAGGAATCAAGATGGAGAACAAAGGAATATGATACACGCAGGAATATTACATACCTTCTATTCCTCCCTGAAAAGTTGATCCCCCAATCTTGTGACAGCCTTCATATGCATCTCCTTTGCCCATGGCTCCATTCTTATTGTGTCAGCACTCAACATATCTGTGAACTTGTCAAACAACTTGGTTCTTTCCTCTGCTAACTTGGCCACTGTCCTCTCCTTTGCTGCCTCATATGCAAGTCGATTAGCTTCTACCTTCTGAGCAGACAGTCAACTCTGCAATTCCATCATCACAGCAGTTCGCTCCTTAGCATCAGCTTGTGCTTGTAGAAAGGCCTCAATCTGTTCTTTCATGTTATTCATCTAAGTAGGGGCTTCCTTATCTTTTCCTGTAGCTTTCTTCGCCCTCTTTGTTCCTGGGGGACGCTGAGCATTCTCAGTTGGTATTGGTGATGACCTCTTTGTTCCATCTCCTTCTGTGTATACATGAATCTTCCACTTTTGGCTGTCTTTCACAGCTTCCCACCAATGCACATACAGGAACTGGTGCCCATTGCGGCTTTGGTACAGGAAAACCACGTGCTTCACCAATTTCTAGTAGACGTTGAATGACTTCAACAGTTGGCCTTTGCAAATATTCTCCACCAAACTTAGCAATGACCCCCTGAGAAAAATTCTCAAGACACTCGAGTGTCGTAGATGCACCAAGTCTTACATGGTCATCTGTTTTTTCAGCAGGAACACTATACGCCAACATATGCATGGCTGATGTGCACTTCTATAAAGGTGATAGACCTGGACGGCCCAGGGCATCTACCCTTTGAGTGAAGTAGGGAGACCACTCACCAAGAGCTTGAACAATGCGTAGAAAGAGGGGTTTTCCCATGCGGAACCTTCTACGGAAGTAGTAATCAGGATAGGTAGGATTATCACAGAAGTAATCTGCTATGAGAAGTTCACTGTAAAATTCTCTCTTCCTGTCAATATATGTCCTAGGGGCTGACCGACACCTAGTACTTGGAACTCCTAGTGCATCATGAATGTTTGTGGCTATTTGTGTAGCAAAGTTGTTGAGAGTATTCTGTTGTGCCAAGTAATCTTCTAGAGAGAAAATTTCTGTTGGGTCATCGGCGTCATCTTCGAACTCATCGGAACTCAATTGTGACATGTTCAGATAGCATAATCTATTCAAATACTTAAACGTGCCTACATCCAAAATATGTCGAAGCATTCAACTTTTGTCTTAATTCAAATATTAGCATCGGTCAGATTTAACAAATGAGCAGTGGTTTTCCTGTTAAATATTAGCATGGAGCAACCGAATAATACAAGTATCCTGCTGTAGTGCAATTACAGTTTAAAAAACTGCAGGAGTATTCAAGTGTTCTAGTTCTGAATTCCAACAGTCATTCCTCAAACAAGAAAAAAAAGATGGTAACATGCTAATGTCTAAATTGTAAGTTCAAGTTCAGACTTCAGAGCACTGTCTCAACATCCCTGCTTTGTAGTACTTTTATATGCCAAAATGAATCACATATAAATAGTCCCAATCCACGGACATGGCTGCCTACAGCAAACCGGCACCTTGTTTATATAATTTCCTCTGTATGTTCTTCTGCACACGTACTAAGCAATATGATTTTCTACCCGCAACTGCAGAGTGCAGAGTAATAGCACGGATCTACACGTTTCTCTCAGGGATTAATAAGAAGAAATAGATGGGGATTTCTACAAGCATGTCCACCTTAACCAAATTGATTGAATCTAAATCACAGGATAGGGGAATCGATCTTGTTCTTGGAACAAATCACCAGAATCCATCAAACCCTAGCCTAATTTACTGAACCAATCTGAATCAAATCCATCTGGCCATCAGCACAAGAGGAGGCAGGGGAAGGAGTAGCGTCATACCTTGCACGGAGAGCTTGAATCCATGATGTCGACGGCGGGCTGAGGACGAGGTGCGCCGCCTTCTCCTCTTGTTCGTGCACCGTGCCTCCACTGCCCTGGTTCGTGTGCTTCCCTTCTCCCGTTCCCGCACTTCCCTTCTCGTTCGCGCCCTTGCGCCGCCGGCTTTTGTTGGGTCTGCGTGGTCTTGCGGGGAGTGGAGCGACCGATCCCACACCACTCGCCCGAGCGGTCGCCTCGCTCTTTCGTCAGGGAGGAGGCGAGCTCTTCTGCAGGAAACCGCTTTGCTCTACAGGCGATAGGTTTGACGGACGTGGCATCGGGCAGGTCGATGTGGCGGCACTAGTACAAACTGGAGCGTTGGACATGTCCTTCCTCTGTTCCATTGCATGGAATGAAACCAGAGAACTGGCAATACAGTCATGTCAGGCATGTCTCAAAAAACAAAACTCTAGTGAGGTACTCCCTCCGTTTCTGTACCACACTCTAGTGGGTTAGGTTCTTGTCTCTGCACTTGCTCCTTCTCAATTCTATGCCTCTGCGTAAACACTTGAATTTCTCGTTCCTCATTTAGTTTTGGCCATCTATACCTCCGTGTAAACACTTGAAATTCTCGTTGCTCATTTGGTTTTGGCCATTGTAATGCTCCATTAGAGTCACTTTTGTTGTTTCATCTGTTCATGTTCTTGCCCTGCATCAACTTTCACATCTTCAATAGGTATAACCCCAACTATCATCTTTTCTGGTGCTACATCATTGTATTCTCTGTTGTCATCTCCCCCTGTCTCGTTGTCCAAGCCTGTAACATCATCAGGGAAGACATCGGTTAAATCTACGGGTTCCCCATAATATGGTTCATGTTCCCTTAACACTACATCCAGGCTCACAAACATCCATTTTTCTGATGGGCACCAACATTTATAACCCTTTTGTTTTTCAGAGTATCCCACAAATACACATTTCACTGCTCTAGGGTCAAGCTTGCCAACCGATGGTCTATGATCCCTCACAAAACATACACATCCAAATACCTTTGGTGGCACCACATATGTAGTTTCACCAGTTAGACACTCAATCGGTGTCTTGTTATTGAGCTCCCGGGAAGGCATTCTATTCATCAAATACGCCGCTGTCATCACAGCTTTAGCCCACAAATATCTAGGAACATTCATAGCTAACATGATACACCGGGTGATTTCTAAGAGATGTCTGTTTTTCCTTTCAGCCAACCCATTCCGCTGAGAAGTACCTGGGCAACTAGTTTGGTCGATAATTCCAAAGCTTGACAAATACTTATCAAATTGGTTATTTACATATTCTGTACCATTGTTAGTTTGAAATATTTTCACCTGTGCATCATATTGATTTTTGATTAAGTTGTGGAAATCCTTAAAGCATTCAAACACGTCACTTTTATTTCTCAGTACATAAACCCAAGTAGTCCTGGTGCAACAGTCAATAAATGTAACAAAAGATTTGTATCCATAAAGTGACCACACCCCACTAGGACCCCACACATCTGAGTGGATAGTTTGAAATGGCACCATACTTCTGTGATCAGATGAAGTATATATACTACGGGTTAGCTTCCCATACAGACAGGCATCACATACTAGGTTTTCTTTGCAGATTTTATTATAGAGGTTAGGATACAACTGACCCAGGGTGTTAAAGGACATGTGTCCCAGCCTGCGATGATGCAGAAGAAATTCTTCCAATGGTGACCGAGACAGCACAACAGCAGCCATAGGTGCCATATCATCATCCAAGTAGTATAGACCATCTCGCATAATTCCTGTCCCAAGGATTTTCCAAGTCCCAAGTTGCAGAAACAAACACCAAGTTGGGAAGAAAACTACAACGCAATTAAGTTCCTTTGTAATACAGCTAATAGACAATAGATTAATTGGGAATGAGGAACATGTAAAACAGATGACAGAGACACATTAGGTCCACACATGACAGGCCCTGATCCCATAATAGCTTGGGTAGAGCCATCTGCTAACTTCACATCCTGCCCCATCACATTAGGTGCATATTTTTAGAAGTCCTCATAGGATCCCACCATATGTCTAGATGCACCAAAATCAATTAACCATGGTCGATCACAACTTACAACTTTAGAAGCATCAGTCCAAGGACCAGCAGGAACAACAGAAATAGGTGCCTCCTTTGAAGAGTTTTCACTCAAACTCATCTTCTTAAACCACTGCCACTTCACCATATCTTCTGCAGTCATCCTCACACTCACAAGCTGTGTGGTTCCACTATCACCAGCTGGTCGTGTAACTCCACAAATACTACAGATTCTGCGAAAAGCAAAATTTACATTTCCACAGTTTGCATTTGGACACAGCCAATCCCATCTCGTTGCCAAGACTTCTCAGTACCAACAACGCGTCTTCTGCTATACCAATTCTGCCATTGCCCAGGTTGATTGTATCCAAAGCAACTCTTATTTCTTAGGTTCATTCCAAACCTTGAATTCCCCCCTGCTTGCGATTTGCACCAAATAACATATTGTTCCTCTTCACTTCAGGTCTCCACAATAGCTTCGACTCACCGCCCAACTGCCTCACCAATTACCTCCTCTGCGGCACTCTGTTCTCTTGCAATTTCTATACCTCCTCTACAACACTATCCTCACAACCAACAGCAAGCAGTAGCAGTCAGCAAGTGCAGGCAGCAGAGAAACACCACAGCCACTCTTCTTCTCTAGCAGCAGCACCAGAACAACAAACTGAGGGACGAGGTTCAACAGCTGAAGATTGCAACAGGACAGCTTAACACCAACAATGGAAATATGGGCAATTTTGGTGGTCTATCCTCACACGGAGTCAATCCAGAAAGCTACCAGCGAAGCCAGATGCAACAATCTCTCCTGGTTGCTTAGCAGCTTCAGTAACTTCAAATCCAGTCCCAGCACCAGCAGTCCCAGATGCACCTGCAGCGGCAACAACAGTCCTGTGCACACACGCACATCACACAACCTTCTCTAACAGCAGCAGCAACACAAGCTCCTGCCCCGCCACCTCGTACCTCTGCTGCACCTGCGCCTCCTTCCTTTACCGGCCCGCTGTCGCCGTGCAGCTGCGCCGGGAATCGGCTACCAGGTATGCCCCTTCTTCTCTTCTCAGCAGCAGCAGCCGTGGCTCCTCCTGCAGCCACCGACAAGCTCCTCTGTCGCGCTCGCGCTGCTCCTCGAGCACAGCCCCGCCATGCCTCGCGTCGCACGCTACCCACCAAGCTCCGCGCTCGCACACGCCCAGATGCGCCGCGCTCTCCTCGCCGGACTCCGCCACCTCACCAGCGACTACACCGCTGGCGCCGCCGCCTCCAATGAATTGTAATGCCCCGAATCCGATGCACCAGGTGTCCACCAGATATTTGCCGTCGTTGCCATGTCATTTGCTTGCGTGTTGCATTTTTCATGTCATCATGTGAATTGCATTACATACGTGTTCGTCTCATGCATCCGAGCATTTTCCCCGTTGTCCGTTTTGCAATCCGACACTCCTATGTCATCCGGCGTCCCCTTCTTGTCTCTTTTCGTGAGCGGGTGTTAAACATTCTCGGAATGGACCAAGGTTTGCCAAGCGGCCTTGGTACATCACCGGTAGACCGCCTGTCAATTTTTGTCGCATTTGGAGGTTGTTTGATGCCCCAACGGTTAACCGCGTAGCCCGAAACCCCTCTCTCTTTGCAGCTCAGTCCCTCTTCACCATAGCCCATGAGCCCATCCATACCCCCTCCATGCTCTCGCTCGTTCAATCAAGACCGTGTGGGCGAAAACCGCTCCTCATTTGGACTCTCCTAGCTCCCTCTACCTATAAATATGCCTCTTCCCCCGAAATTCTCGGTCTAACCCTAGCCTCTTTCCCCTCTACGCCGCCGGACATGTCCGTCCGCGCCGGACGCATCTCCGCCGCCGCCCGCAGCTAGTGGCGCGCCGCCATGTGGCCTCCAGCGTCGTCCCCGCCACCGCGGCCCGCCGGGC
>NC_041388.1:427783047-427787267 GCF_002162155.2 Triticum dicoccoides
CCTCGCCGAGCTCCTACCCGGACCGGCACCCGAGCGCCGCCGCCGCCTCCGCGCCCGAGGCCTCCCGCGTCTCCCTCCGCCGCCGACCTCGCAGGCGACCGCCGCCACCGATCCACGCGCCGGCCGCGCCTCTCCTCCGCCCCGCCGCAGGTCATCGTCTCCGCGCCGCCGCCGGCTTCCTCCGCCGCCACCGCGCCGGATCCGGCCGGAGGGCCGCCCCCGCGCCCTTCCCCGGCCTCCCCGACCTCTCCCTTGACTCCGGCCGCCGTCATCGTCATCTCCGGCAAGCTCCGTCCCCGCCTCGGTTCGCGTGCCGGACGAACCCTAGATCTCATGGTATATTTTTTTCTGCCAAGTCCGGAGAATTTTGTATTCTGATGCCCACTTTGCCATGCCATAACTTCTTGTGTGTAGCCCTGATTTGTGCTTATAATATATCAAAATGTTCATTGTGAGATGCTCTACATTTCATTTCATTGTGTGATGCTTGTTTGAGTCCATCTTGATACCCTTATGATCGTTGCAAGAGTGTTATATGATGTTAACTGATGTCTGTTATCAGAACTTGATGATTTGTCTTTTTTGTTGCATTTTGTGTGTGCATCCTATGAGCTTGATGTCTACATGTGTTTTGAGCTACATCATGCCATCTTTACTGTGTGCAATCCATGTATTTTTGTGAGCCTTGTAGTGAGTGCATCGAGCTCGTGAAGTAGGGTACTTGATGTTGCTGTTTTGCTAGGCCGATTCTGTTATATCATGATGCTATGTAAACCTGCTGCTACAAGTCATTCCATGCATAATCTGGAGATGTTCACTAAGGATGTTGGTATACATGTCATTCTATATCAATACATGCCCCTGGTTGCATTTATATCCTGCTGTAGCTTGTTGTAATCTTGCTCCAAATTTGCTAAATAATGTTGCTGTCAGCTTGTTAACATTAAGTTCAGTTTTTCCATGTGCTTTGCTAGTGATCCATGTGCCCTATTGACTTGCTCTTGCCATGCTTAGCTTCATATATGTGTCTTCCTATTGTTGGTCACCTTTTAATGCCATTTATTGCTCTGTGGTGAGTTGTATTAGCTCACCAACATGCCTACTTATTGTTGTTCCTGCCATGTTGAATCTGTCATATCATTTGCCATGTTTGCATGGATCCTACCATGTTTTCTGTTGATCTTTGGAATTAGTTCAGTAAGGGAGTTTTGTTCTTTGTCTTTAGTATTAGCATGACATGCCTTTGTTTGCCATGTTAAGTTCTTGTAGCATGTTGTTTGATAGCTCTAAACATTGCAACCTGATGTTATTTCTGCCAAGTCTGTAAACTGTTATTATTTGCAATCTTGCCATGTCCTTTTGAGAATGTTCTTGTGATTTCTGGAGATAGCTCAGTGTTCATGTGCTGTCATGCTTTACCGGTAATTAATGTCCATGCCTTTTGTTCTTATGTTGAGGTGTTGTAGCATATTGTTTTGATGCTTGCTAGATGCCTAGTTGCTGTTTTGGACAGCTTGTCCTTTAAACTTGTTTCATGTGTATGTGTTGAACCGTTGCTCCGTTTTGAGTGTGCTCTATATAAAACTTGCTTGATTTTGCATATAGTTTCATATTATCATGTTGCATCCATGTTTTGAGAGTGTTTGCTTGATGTTTTTATGCATTTTGCATCAATGCCATGTTTAACTTGTTTTGCTCATATCTTCTAGGCCGTAGCTCTGAATTAAACGAACTTTATATGTAACTTGACTAGAATCTCGTGTAGTTCATCTTGGTGCATCTTAACTTGCTGTATAACAACTTGAACATAAGGTTTATTCAGTTCTGGACCAATTTCGAAATTTTCATATGAGGACTTACCAGATTTGTTATATGTTGTTTCCGGCCTCATTTAAACTTGCTTTGATGTGTGGTTCTTGTATGCATCATCTCTTGCCATGAGTAGCTTCATGTAGTCTTGTCTTGCATCATACTTGGTTGAGCATCATGTCATGTATATGTGTGGTGTGTTTACCATGTTGTGTGCTTCTTCTCGATAGTTCCCGTTTCGTTGTGATCGTGAGGATTCGTTCATCTACGCTTGGTTCGGCTTAATCCGTTCGTCTTCTTCATGGACTCGTTCTTCTTCCTTGCGGGATTTCAGGCAAGATGACCGTCACCTTGGATCTCATTACTATCATTGCGATGCTAGTTGCTTCGTTCTATCGCTATGCTGCGCTACCTATCACTTGTTCTTCAAGCCTCCCAATTTGCCATGTTAGCCTCTAACCTTTTTCACCCTTCCTAGCAAACCGTTGCTTGGCTATGTTACCGTTTTTGCTCAGCCCCTCTTATAGCGTTGTTAGTTGCAGGTGAAGTGGAAGATTTCTTCATGGTGGACAGGATTATGTTGGGATATCACAATATCTCTTATTTAATTAATGCATCTATATACTTGGTAAAGGCTGGAAGACTCGGCCTTATGCCTGGTGTTTTGTTCCACTCTTGCCGCCCTAGTTTCCATCATACCGGTGTTATGTTCCTTGATTTTGTGTTCCTTATGCAGTTGGGTGATTTATCGGACCCCCTTGACAGTTCGCTTTGAATAAAACTCCTCCAGCAAGGCCCAACCTTGGTTTTACTATTTGCCTCACCACCACCAAACCCTTCCCTTGGGTCGGCCAACCCGAGGGTCATCTTTATTTTAGCCCCCCCCCCCCGGGCTAGTGCTTCTCTAAGTGCTGGTCCGAACTGAGTAGACTACGGGGCCACCTCAGGGAAACTTGAGGGCTGGTTTTACTCGTAGGATGTCTCATCTGGTGTTGCCCTGAGAACGAGATATGTGCAGCTCCTATCGGGATTGTCGGCACATCGGGCGACTTTGCTGGTCTTGTTTTACCATTGTCGAAATGTCTTGTAAACCGGGATTCCGAGACTGATCGGGTATTCCATGGAGAAGGAATATCCTTCGTTGACCGTGAGAGCTTGTGATGGGCTAAGTTGGGACACCCCTGCAGGGTATAAACTTTTGCGAGCCGTGCCCACGGTTATGTGGCAGATGGGAATTTGTTAATGTCCGGTTGTAGATAACTTGACACCAGATTCGAATTAAAACACATCAACCATGTCTGTAGCCGTGATGGTCTCTTTTCGGTGGAGTCCGGGAAGTGAACACGGTTTTGGGTTATGTTTGACGTAAGTAGGAGTTCGGGATCACCTCTTGATCATTGCTAGCTTCACGACCGTTCCGTTTGCTTCTCTTCTCGCTCTCATTTGCATATGTTAGCCACCATATCATGCTTAGTCGCTGCTGCAACCTCACCACTTTACCCCTTCCTTTCCCATTAAGCTTTGCTAGTCTTGATACCCATGGTAATGGGATTGCTGAGTCCTCGTGGCTCACAGATTACTACAACATTAGTTGCAGGTACAGATTTTGCAATGATCATGACGCGAGAGCGATGTTTGCTTGTTTTGGAGTTCTTCTTCTGCTTCTTCTTCGATCAGGGGATAGGTTCCAGGCGGCAGCCTGGGCTAGCAGGGTGGATGTTGTTTGAGTTTCTGTTTGTGTTTCATCCGTAGTCGGATGGTGCTCTTATGTAAGATGATGTTGTATTCGTGTGGCATTACATGCCTTTTGTATGTATCCCCATCTATACTGTAATGTTGATGTAATGATATCCACCTTGCAAAAGCGTATCGATATGCGGTTCTATCCTTTGGTGGGACCTTCGAGTCTCTTTAGGATAGTATCGCATATTGGGCATGACAAGTTGGTATCAGAGCCTTGACCGACCATAGGATCCCCCTTGATTGATCGTGTAATTTGGTCGTTGTTGAGTCTAGAAGAAAACTGTTTTCGGAATCTAGTTATATTGGAAGGAATTATTTTTAGTCCTCAGCCCCTTCATCGCTCTGGTCAGGAATCTTGACGTAGGTGTTTTGAATTACTCCTCTTCCCCTTCAAAATTTTCTTTAGGATCACACAGTTGGTTTTCCGATCGTTGGTTCTCAGCTCTTTTCATCCGGTGCATTTCTCGACAAGTTGACTCGAGCCTCTTCATCTTTGCCAAGTTCAATCCTTAGTTGTTTCTTTTTCCCACCCACCCACCCCTTTTCATCTCGGAGTCGGAGTCCGTAATCGAGTATCCATCCTACTCGTGCGAAGTCTTTGCTTTCTTTCCTCAATGATTTCAACCGGTGTTTTTCTCGTCAAGATATTCGTCGGTTTCCCCTTCCAA
>NC_041388.1:427787532-427790217 GCF_002162155.2 Triticum dicoccoides
GAGTCTCTTTCGAGCATCAATTTCATTCGTGCGGAACCTCTTCAGTCTTCCGTAAATTATCTCAACCGGTGTATTCTCGTCTTGTTTGACATTCACCATCTCTTTTTCTTCTCCGGTGGATTCAATTCTAATTTTCGGTAGTGATTATATTCTTTTCCTCGGCTCAAGTGTTTTCCCTGCTCGTTCGCCTCTCGCCAGTTTATCCTTCCGGAGTGTTCAAGACATCTCAGGAGATTCGTCAGTGTTCCAATTAATTCAAGGTCGTCACCTCATTCAAATATTTCAATCATTCCGGTGCATCATCTACCTCTTCAACAACCCTTTCCAACGGTATTTTTATCTTCAGTGGGCCCTAACCCACAGGTCTTTTCCCAGGATCTTACCTGACTCTTCTAATTCTCCCGGGGTTATTCTCAAATCCTTTTGAAATTTGACATAAGTATGAATTTGATCAGTCAGATGCCATCTCCAAGATTGCTTTCAAATTCTTTTCATCTTTGGTTCAACCCTTCCTCTTTTACATTCTACCAGAGTACCTCAGTAATTTTGGTGGTGTTTCTCGTTGTCATTCGAAAATACAAGAAGAGTTTTTCCTCTAAATTTTGCCCGTTCTCTCCAAGATTCGTGGTTCTAGTCTCTTGTTATCCTCTCGAATTATTCCGTTTGTCAGATATTCCTTTTTCTTACCCATCAGGAGTACGTCAGAAGTTGTTTTCCGTTTCGTTTCACCGGAGGCCATCGTTCCAAAAGAATTCTTCGTCCTCACATTTCAACTACCGTTATCCAATTATCCCGGTGCTTCGTTCAAGTGTTCTTTAGTCAGCTCATGATCTCTTTATCCTTTTGCATCTAAATCCCCTCTAGCATATTGGTTCTTCTAATTCTTCCCGGTGATTCATTCTCTTTCATCAGTCATTTCCGAATTCTAACAGTGGTTCGTTCAAGATTCTTTTTCTTTGATTATCATATTAATGCATTCGTTCTTTCCAATCCTACTGGTGGTTCATGAAGACCTTCTCAATTTCGCGATATGCCACTTCTCAATCCTTTTCAAGAAGAATAAGTAGTATGCAAAATCCATTGCTTGTCATCAATTTAATTTGATGAAGGATAAGCATACAATAAATCTTATTCTTATTTCCTCAAAGTGTTTAATCCCTTTCTTTGGAGTTTGTTCTTGATGAATAAATTCTAGTTCCAAGTGTTTTCATCTTTTCTTTTCCGGAGTTCAATTTCCTCGGCCATTTTGTCGGAATCTCCATTTAAGTCACCGCAAGCTTTAATATTATTCTTTCATCCTTCATTTTATCTCGTCATCCTTTTGTTACCGGAGTTCTTCATGGTGGCTCATCATGATTTAATTCATTCCTCAAGTGTTCATCAAGATTCTTATCGAAGGAGCTCAAGTATCTTCCTTCTTGCTTTCGAAGTGCAATTAAATCTCCGTATTCTTTTGAAGTGGAGTTTTGTATTTCTTCGTTTTTCTAAGTTATCCAATCATTTCCGTTTGTGGACGGTTATCACCTTATGATCTTGAGATGTTACCTATAAGACCACAACAAGCTTATTCTTTTCGTTGTTGATTGTCTCAACAACTCCGTTTAAACCTTCCTTCTAAAGATGCTTTCAATTTCATTCGTGGCACAAGTTGTCATTTTCTTCTCCGTTCTTTTCATTCAACTCTTTCAATTCTTTACGGACGTTTTATGTCATGTCTTCATCAAGTATCATTCCATCCTCTCAAGCTCGTGTTCTATTCCTCCATGTTTCAGCCGGAGTGCTGCCTAAATCCTTTCAGTCTTATTCGTTTCTTATCTCGTTCTAACAGGAGTGGTTTCGGAGTCTATCTGATTCCATGAGTTTTCGATTCTCGTCATTCTCATCGTCCCCCTCTTCTTCTCGAGTGCTCTCGATTCTTTGCTTCTTCTCTTGCGTTCTTGTTTCACCTCATCCCTTTTCTCTTCCGTCTCGTTCCTAAGATCTCGGGACGAGATCTCTTGTTAGTGGAGGAGAGTTGTAACGCCCCGGATCCGATGCACCAGGTGTCCGCCAGATATTCACCATCGTTGCCATGTCATTTGCTTGCATGTAGCATTTTGTCATGTCATCATGTGCATTGCATTGCATACGTGTTCGTCTCATGCATCCGAGCATTTTCCCCGTTGTCCGTATTGCAATCCGACACTCCTATGTCATCCGGCGTCCCCTTCTTGTCTCTTTTCATGAGCGGGTGTTAAACATTCTTGGAATGGACCGAGGTTTGCCAAGCGGCCTTGGTACATCACCGGTAGACCGCCTGTCAATTTTCGTCGCATTTGGAGGTCGTTTGATGCCCCAACGGTTAACCGCGTAGCCCGAAACCCCTCTCTCTTTGCAGCCCAGCCCCTCTTCACCACAGCACATGAGCCCATCCAAACCCCCTCCATGCTCTCGGTCGTTCGATCACGATCGTGTGGGCGAAAACCGCTCCTCATTTGGACTCTCCTAGCTCCCTCTACCTATAAATATGCCTCTTCCCCCGAAATTCTCGGTCTAACCCTAGCCTCTTTCCCCTCTACACCGCCGGACGCATCTCCGCCGCCGCCCGCAGCCAGTGGCGCGCCGCCACGTGGCCTCCAGCGTCGTCCCCACCGCCTCGGTCCCCCGAGCCCAGGCGCGGCCCGCCCAAGCCCGCGCGGTCGCCCG
>NC_041388.1:427790619-427909922 GCF_002162155.2 Triticum dicoccoides
CAGGCGACTGCCGCCACCGATACATGCGCCGGCCGCGCCTCTCCTCCGCCCCACCGCCGGTCATCGCCTCCGCGCCGCCGCCGGCTTCCTCCGCCGCCGCCGCGCCGGATCCGGCCGGAGGGCCGCCCCCGCGCCCTTCCCCGGCCTCCCCGACCTCTCCCTCAACTCCGGCCGCCGTCACCGTCATCTTCGATGAGCTTCGCCCCCGCCTCGGTTCGCGTGCTGGACGAACCCTAGATCTCGTGGTATATTTTTTCTGCCAAGTCTCGAGAATTTTGCATTCTGGTGCCCCCTTTGCCATGCCATAACTTCTTGTGTGTAGCCCCGATTTGTGCATATAATATGTTAAAATGTTCGTTGTGAGATGCTCTACATTTCATTCCATTGTGTGATGCTTATTTGAGTCCATCTTGATATCCTTATTATCGTTGTAAGAGTGCTATATGATGTTAACTGCTGTCTGTTATCAGAACTTGATAATTTGTCTTTTTCGTTGCATTTTGTGTGTGCATCCTATGAGCTTGATGTCTACATGTGTTTTTAGATACATCATGCCAGCTTTACTATGGTGCAATCCATGTATTTTTGTGAGCCTTGTAGTGAGTGCATCGAGCTCGTGAAGTAGGGTACTTGCTGTTGCTGTTTTGCTAGGCTGATTCTGTTATATCATGATGCTATGTAAACCTGCCGCTACAAGTCATTCCATCCATAATCTGGAGATGTTCACTAAGGATGTTTTGTTATAAATGTCATGCTATATCCATTCATGTCCCTGGTTGCATTTATAGCCTGTTTGTAGATTGTTGTAATCTTGCTCCAAAGTTGCTAAATAATGTTGTTGTCAGCCTGTTAACATTAAGTTCAGTTTTGCCATGTGCTTTGCTAGTGATCCATGTGCCCTATTGACTTGCTTTTGCCATGCTTAGCTTCATATATGTGCCTTCCTATTGTTGGTCACCTTTTCATGCCATGTAGTTCTCCGTGGTGAGTTGTACAAGCTCACCAACATGCCTACTTATTGTTGTTTCTGCCATGTCTGAATCTGTCATATCATTTGCCATGTTTGCATGGATCCTACCATGTTTTCTGTTGATCTTTGGAATTAGTTCAGTAAGGGAGTTTTGTTCTTTGTCTTTAGTATTAGCATGCCATGCCTTTGTTTGCCATGTTAATTTCCTGTAGCATGTTGTTTGATAGCTCTAAACATTGCAACTTGATGTTATTTCTGCTGTCTATAAACTATTATTATGTGCAATCTTGCCATGTCCTTTTGAGCATGTTCTAGTGATTTCTGGAGATAGCTCAGTATTCATGTTTTGTCATGCTTTACCTGTAATTAATGCCCATGCCTTTTGTTCTTATGTTGAGGTGTTGTAGCATATTGTTTTGATGCTTGCTAGATGTCTAGTTGCTGTTTTGGACAGCTTGTCCTTTAAACTTGTTTCATGTGTGTGTTGAACCGTTGCTCCGTTTTGAGTGTGCTCTATATAAAACTTGCTTCATTTTGCATATAGTTTCATATTATCATGTTGCATCCATGTTTTGAGAGTGTTTGCTTGATGTTTGTATGCATTTTGCATCAATGCCATGTTTAACTTGTTTTGCTCATATCTTCTAGGCCGTAGCTCCGAATTAAACGAACTTCATATGTAACTTGACTAGAATCTCGTGTAGTTCATCTTGGTGCATCTTAACTTGCTGTATAACAACTTGAACATAAGGTTTATTCAGTTCTGGACCAATTTCGAAATTTGCATATGAGGACTTACCGGATTTGTTATATGTTGTTTTCGACCTCATTTAAACTTGCTTTGATGTGTGGTTCTTGTATGCATCATCTCTTGCCATGAGTAGCTTCATGTAGTCTTGTCTTGCATCATACTTGGTTGAGCATCATGTCATGTATATGTGTGGTGTGTTTACCATGTTGTGTGCTTCTTCTCGATAGTTCCCGTTTCGCTGCGATCGTGAGGATTCGTTCATCTACGCTTGGTTCGGCTTCATCCGTTCCTCTTCTTCATGGACTCGTTCTTCTTACTAGCGGGATTTCAGGCAAGATGACCGTCACCTTGGATCTCATTACTATCATTGCTATGCTAGTTGCTTCGTTCTATCACTATGCTGCGCTACCTATCACTTGTTCTTCAAGCCTCCCAATTTGCCATGTCAGCCTCTAACCTTTTTCACCCTTCCTAGCAAACCGTTGCTTGGCTATGTTACCGTTTTTGCTCAGCCCCTCTTATAGCGTTGTTAGTTGCAGGTGAAGTTGAAGATTGCTCCATGGTGGACAGGATTATGTTGGAATATCACAATATCTCTTATTTAATTAATGCATCTATATACTTGGTAAAGGGTGGAAGACTCGGCCTTATGCCTGGTGTTTTGTTCCACTCTTGCCGCCCTAGTTTCCGTCATACCGGTGTTATGTTCCTTGATTTTGCATTCCTTACGCGGTTGGGTGATTTATGGGACCCCCTTGACAGTTCGCTTTGAATAAAACTCCTCCAGCAAGGCCCAATCTTGGTTTTACCATTTGCCTCACCACCACCTATACCCTTCCCTTGGGTCGGCCAACCCGAGGGTCATCTTTATTTTAGCCCCCCTGGGCTAGTGCTTCTCTAAGTGCTGGTCCAAACTGAGTAGACTGCGGGGCCACCTCGGGGAAACTTGAGGGCTTGTTTTACTCGTAGGATGTCTCATCCAGTGTTGCTCTGAGAACGAGATATGTGCAGCTCCTATCGGGATTGTCGGCACATCGGGCAGCTTTGCTGGTCTTGTTTTACCATTATCGAAATGTCTTGTAAACCGGGATTCCGAGACTGATCGGGTCTTCCTGTGAGAAGGAATATCCTTCATTGACCGTGAGAGCTTGTGATGGGCTAAGTTGGGACACCCCTGCAGGGTATAAACTTTCGAGAGCCGTGCCCGCGGTTATATGGCAGATGGGAATTTGTTAATGTCCGGTTGTAGATAACTTGACACCAGACTCGAATTAAAACGCGTCAACCGTGTGTGTAGCCGTGATGGTCTCTTTTCGGCGGAGTCCGGGAAGTGAACATGGTTTTGGGTTATGTTTGACGTAAGTAGGAGTTCAGGATCACCTCTTGATCATTGCTAGCTTCACGACCGTTCCGTTTGCTTCTCTTCTCGCTCTCATTTGCGTATGTTAGCCACCATATCATGCTTAGTCGCTGCTGCAACCTCACCACTTTACCCCTTCCTTTCCCATTAAGCTTTGCTAGTCTTGATACCCATGGTAATGGGATTGCTGAGTCCTCGTGGCTCACAGATTACTACAACAATAGTTGTAGGTACAGATTTTGCGATGATCATGACGCGAGAGCGATGTTTGCTTGTTTTGGAGTTCTTCTTCTGCTTCTTCTTCGATCAGGGGATAGGTTCCAGGTCGGCAGCCTGGGCTAGCAGGGTGGATGTCGTTTGAGTTTCTGTTCGTGTTTCATCCGTAGTCGGATGGTGCTCTTATGTAAGATGATGTTGTATTCGTGTGGCATTGCATGCCTTTTGTACGTATCCCCATCTATATTGTAATGTTGATGTAATGATATCCACCTTGCAAAAGCGTATCAATATGTGGTTCTATCCTTTGGTGGGACCTTCGAGTCTCTTTAGGATAGTATCGCATATTGGGCGTGACATGAACCTAGCTCTGATGCCATGTTGAATCGGGGACTCACAGTGGGGAATTTTCCTGAAGCTTCAATCGCATCAGGTGCTCTTCCTTCTCTATTATACAATGTACAATTTATATATTAGCCCCTACACAGTTCTATTTTCCTAAGCTAGTACCTTCAACAATATGTGTTCTAAATTTCCGGTGGTGATTTTTTTTGTGACTAGACCAAAACAAACTGAAGTATGTATTCTGAATTTTGTTCATATGACTAGATGCATATGAACTGAAGCTCCCTCATTCTTTCTAAGGTGATAGTGGTCGCAACCAGTTAAGATTAGGGGCTATAAAAGGAACTATAAAAAATATGTGAACTGCTGGCAATGTCGATGTAAACACGGGCATTTAACCAGCAGATTTTGATTTCACTATAACTATTTGTTGACACAAGGCTAAAAATAGAGTGGAATTGATTTGTAAGCAATTCTTCTTGAGATAGAGACTTTTTGTGTAGTTTGTTACAAGTATATAAACTGGAACTTCAGTTCGAGGTATACAACCGACAATCTAAGATCACTACGACAATCTAGATAGGTTACCAAAATTTCTTAGGCGGTGAGACTTATCCAAGTAGCTAATGCTACAAATAGATGATCGTTGGCCATGATTAGCAGCACCACATCAGGAGGGCATTCGTCCTGGAAGTGTGGTCGGGGCTGACTGGGGATGGTTATTTTTTCGTGGGTAGGAGATGATTCAACACAGGTGAGTGTCTTCTCAACTTGGTGTTGCTTCTAATGTGTTGGACACTGATCCAAGTTTGCGGTGAGCTGAGATGCATCTTTGAAAATCTCTTGAGAGGTCCGATTTAGTCCAAGCCTATGTAGAATGCCTACATATGCCACTTGAACTTTGGAGGGGCAGACTGATGGATCGTTGGGCTGGGATGAAGTCACATATAGTGTGTTTTGTCATGAGAAGAAATGCAAACGAAAACACAATTACATTACATTGTTAATGTATATGGTATGAAGAAAAAACGGAACTTTTTTTACTAATTGGAGTGTAATGTAATCGACTACACTACAGAACTCAGCACACGTTGATTAACCAAAAAGATAAGGAGTGGCCCCATATGCCTCCTGAAGGGTTGTCTCTGCTATGTCGATGGAGACCTTGAGGTCAATGGCGTGTCGGTGGAGATATGGCAGAGCTGACTGGCTCGTCATCCCTGTCATGGCTACAATATGGCTCCGCCGAGTTTGTGATTTTTATGGGAAAAACATGAACGTAGCTATTGCATCAATAGAATATTTTGGTCCTTTTGTTCCAAATACCCATATTTAGTTGGACAACTATAAATTCGGACTATACTGCTTATCTGCAGTATAACGCCCTAACTCCGAACTCTTGATTTGCTGCCAAGTAACACTAAATTGTCGCATGTATACTGTTCCAAAATTGTAGGTGCAGTACTACTTCAGCGATGCGGATCCTATGATGGATGAGTGCATGTTCAAATTGTCAAACACGCATCATATCTGGCCGCACCTATCTTGTTTGCTTCGGTTGTTAGGAGTCCTAGTTAGATAGACTAGGTTGTTGCGGTTTATCTCTATCTAAGATCTTCCTTTCTCTCCAAGATGTAATCTCCAACAACTTTGTATGCGCTGTACAGGGAGGTGCGCCCCTGCTATATAAACACGTACACGTTGCCCACATCGGGTAAGATGTTTCCGCCATCGCACATGGTAATCAGAGCCTTCCTCTTCCAATCTAGCCTCCCGGTTGCATCTAGTGCATAGCTATGTCTTCATCCTCCGGCGCCTCGCCTAGCCTCAATGGCTAGGTCACTGAGAAGATCAATCACATGAACTACGTGCTATGGCGCACGCAGGTCACACCCCACCTGCGGGGCGCCGGTGTCTTCGGCTACATCGATGGCACCACGCCGTAGCCGGCCAGACTCCACGTCATGAAAGACATGGACGGCAAGGAGACTTCTGCGCCCAACCCTCTCCACCCACTTTGGGTTCGGGAGGACCAACAGGTGCTTGGCTTTTTGCTGAGTACCCTCTCCAAGGAGGTGCTGGTTGCGGTCACCGCGATCACCACGGCGTGCGAACTCTGGGTGGCACTGGCGGGCATGTTCTCGTCCCAGTCACTCAGCCGCGTCAACAACATCAGGATTGTGCTCATCAACGCAGAGAAGGGCAACCAGTCGGTAGCCTCCTACTTCGCCTCCCTCCGCGGCCTCGCCGATGAACTCGCCGCCGCTGGCAAGCCTATCCAGGACGATGAACTAATCTCGTACATTCTCCACGGCCTCGACGTCGACTACCAGCCGCTCGTCTCTGCCCTCGACGCCCGCGTCACGCCTGTCACCATCGACGAGCTCTACGCCATGCTGAGTAACTTTGGTCAGCGCATGGCTCAGTTCCACGGCTCCTCCAGCGGCTTCAAGTATTCTGTGAATGCTGCATCTCATGGCCGTGGTGGTGGCCCTCGCTCGCGTGGATCTCCCCACAACAAGGGGCGGTCAGGAAGCAACAACAACGGTGGCAGCGGCTCCAACAACTCCTGCAACGGGCGCGCCCCCAACTCCAAGCCTCGTCGTGGCGATGGCTCCAGTAGGTCTTGCCCAAATGCACCACGCTGCCAGATCTGCGGTAACCTTGGGCACATGGCCAAAGACTGTTTGTATCGCTATGATGAAGATGATGACTCCTCCCAAGATGAGGACAAGGTTGCTGCAGCTGCGGAGGGCTCCTACGGCGTTGACACCAACTGGTACATCGATAGTGGGGTGACCAATCACATCACCAACGAGCTCGAGAAGGTCACCATGAAGGAGAAATACCATGGAAAAGACCAAATCTACACTGCCAACGGTGAAGGTATGAGGATCAGTCATGTTGGTCATTCACTTTTTAGTACCCCTCGTCGTAAAATTCATCTAAAGAAAATCTTGCTAGTTCCTAGTGCCGATAAGAATCTTCTCTCTGTGCATAGAGTTGCCATTGACAACCATGTCTTCCTTGAATTTCATCCTCATTTTTTCTTGATCAAGGATCAGGCCATGAAGAGAATTCTCTATCGAGGTAGATGCGTTCGAGGACTCTACCCGTTGATCCCGGAGCGTAGAAGATCCAATAAACAAGCCTATAGTGTTGCCAAACTCTTGTCAACACGGTGGCACGATCGACTAGGACATGCTGCTTTTTCTTTAGTTAAAAAATTGCTTAGGAAAAATAAGCTCCCGTATGTTGGTGAGCGTGATCTTGAAACTATTTGTGATTCTTGTCAACGAGCGAAAAGTCATCAGTTGCCTTATCCTATATGTACTAGTGTTTCTACCAAACCATTACAATTAATCTTCTCTGATGTTTTGAGCCCTGCCCCCAATTCTATTGGTAGACATAATTATTATGTGAGCTTCATAGATGACTACAGTAAATTCTCCTGGATCTATCTTCTCAAACGAAGATCTGATGTCTTTCAAGTTTTTCAAAACTTTCAAGCTCTCGTTGAACGAAAATTTGATAGTAAGATCATTGCAGTTCAATCTAATTGGGGAGGGGAATACGAGAAATTGAACTCGTTTTTCCAAACCCTTGGCATATCACACCATGTGTCATGCCCCCACGCTCACCAACAAAATGGCTCTGCCGAACGCAAGCACAGACATATAGTTGAGGTTGGGTTAGCCCTCCTAGCTGGTGCATCCATGCCTCTCAAGTTCTGGGATGAGGCTTTCCTCACGGCTGTTCATATCATAAACATGCTCCCTAGTTGAGTCATTAACAATGAAACTCCACTAGAACGACTCCTTCATATTAAACCCGGCTACAAATCCCTTCGTGTCTTCGGGTGTGCCTGTTGGCCCAACCTTCGCCCATACAACAAACGCAAGCTCATGTTTCGCTCAAAACAGTGTGTTTTTCTAGGCTATAGCAACCAACACAAAGGTGTCAAGTGCCTTGATGTTGCCATTGGCCGTGTCTATATTTCACGAGACATTGTTTTTGATGAAACCAAGTTTCCTTTTGCTCATCTTCACCCTAATGCTGGTGCACTTCTTCGCCAAGAGATTCTTCTTTTGCCTCCTCATCTATCTGGTGTTGATCAAGGGGAAAACGATTGTGACAATGATCAACTGTTGACTAACCCTCTTACTGATGACATACATGAGCCTTGTGGTGTTACAGGTGAAAATAGCGAAGAAAATGATGAAAGCAGAGAAGAAAATGGTGAAAAAACCCTCAGCCGAAGCCATATTTCATGTGCCCAGAATCTGGAGACAAATCCTCCTCGGGGTCTGTTCGCCTGCAGGGAGTCAGATCCTCCTCGGGATCGGTAGCGCAGACGCGCCAGGGGCATAGACTGCATGCGCACTCGTCTCGGTCCAGGTGCGCGCCCCGTTGTTGTCCACGGGCTGCAGCACGCAATCGCCTCCGCTTCAATCGTCGTCTACCACGTGTCGTTGCACAACTAGCGCGGGCAGCACACGCTTCTCCAGCCAGCCCGTATGCTACAAGCGGCGCCACCTGACTCGCCTGACAAATGTGGGGCCCGAAGCTGGCGCGAGATCCAGCATCGATGCACGCGCGCCCACGCGCCCGACCAGCGCGCAATCCGAGGCTGATTCGCCATCATGTGGTCATGATGAGTCTGCCCCTTCGGCGGGATCTTCTGCGGAGCTTGCGCGTGCATGGCTGTTGGACTCTGCCATAGAAAATCCGAGCGAGGCAGAACCTGCCACCGGAGCGCGCGGATCTTCCTTGGGATTGGTTCCTGCAGCAACTCCTGTTTGCACTGCGGGATCTTCTTGCGGCCGTGGTGGCCGAAAATTTGGCTGTTTCTCCGCGGCGTACAAGACTACAAAAGGGAGTAATACAACCTGTTGACTACAAACGTGTAACAAAATATGGCATGGTTTGTTCTACAGGTGAACCAGGTGAACCTCATACTCTAGAAGAAGCACTTGGTGATGAAAAATGGCATAAAGCTATGAATGAAGAATACATGGCTCTAAGGAAAAAATAACACATGGCACTTAGTTCCTCCACAGCAAGGTAAAAATTTAATTGATTGCAAGTGGGTTTTCAGGATCAAGAGAAAATCAGATGGAACTATTGACCGTTACAAAGCTAGGTTAGTTGCGAAGGGGTTTAAACAACGATATGGTATTGACTATGAGGACACTTTTAGTCCAGTTGTTAAAGCTGCAACTATTCGTCTAGTTTTGCCTATTGCTGTTTCTAGGGGCTGGAGTCTCAGACAGTTAGACATACAGAACGCGTTTCTTCATGGTGTTCTGGAGAGGAAGTATATAAGAAGCAACCTCCTGGGTTTGAAAGCAAGAAAACTCCCTCCTATGTGTGTAAACTTGACAAGGCACTCTATGGGTTGAAACAAGCACCGAGAGCATGGTACTCGCGGCTCTGCCATAAAATGCAAGCACTTGGTTTTATTCCATCAAAATCTGACACTTCTTTGTTCATCTACAACAAGTCCAACACATGCATATTTGTTTTAATATATGTTGATGATATCATTGTGATAAGCTCATCAAATGAAGCAATCACAGGACTGTTGAAAGATTTGAGTGCAGATTTTGCCCTAAAAGATCTTGGTGACTTGCATTATTTTCTTGGAATTGAAGTGAAGAAGCATACAGGTGGACTTCATCTCTCTCAGGAAAAGTATGCAACTGATTTGATAAAAAGGCTGGTCTACAAGACTGTAAGCCTACACCTACTCCATTATCCAGCTCGGAAAAACTATCTCTCACAGAAGGTAATCTTTTGAGCCAAGAAGATAGCACAAAGTATAGAAGCCTAGTAGGAGCACTTCAATATCTTACTCTGACCATGCCTGATATATCTTTTGCTGTCAACAAAGTATGCCAGTTTCTTCATGCACCTACAAATGTTCATTTTACTGCTGCAAAACGTATAGTGAGATATGTCAAAGGAACTTTGAGCATTGGTCTAGATTTCAGCAAATCATCCTCTAATCTGGTCAGTGCGTTTTCTGACTCAGATTGGGCAGGATGCCTGGATGACAGGCGCTCCACTGGTGGCTTTGCAATCTTTTTTGGGCCAAATTTGATCTCATGGTGTGCTTGAAAACAAGCTACTGTTTCCAGATCTAGCACAGAGGTAGAATATAAAGCACTTGCAAATGCTATAGCTGAAATTATATGGGTCCAATCCATGCTGAAAGAACTAGGTATAAAGAACACACCAACTCCATGTCTGTGGTGTGACAATCTTGGTGCAACTTATTTGTCTGCTAACCCAGTTTTTCATGCAAGAACAAAACATATTGAAATAGATTTTCATTTTGTTTGAGAGAGTTGCTCAAAAGCAACTTGATATTCGCTTCATTCACTCCAAAGATCAGCTTGCAGATGGTTTTACCAAGGCTTTGCTTGTGAGAAGTTTTGAGAACTTCATATATAATCTCAACTTAATGAAGTTGTGATTAAGGGGGGTGTCAAACACGCATCATATCTGGCCGCACCTATCTTGTTTGCTTCGGTTGTTAGGAGTCCTAGTTAGATAGACTAGGTTGTTGCGGTTTATCTCTATCTAAGATCTTCCTTTCTCTCCAAGATGTAATCTCCAACAACTTTGTATGCGTTGTACAGGGAGGTGCGCCCCTGCTATATAAACATGTACACGTTGCCCACATCGGGTAAGACGTTTCCGCCATCGCACACAAATTTGTGAAGAGGAACAAGGATGGCTTTGGTAAGTACTGAGCCATTGTTTTAGAACATACATGTAAAAAAACACTCTGAATCATGGTGCTCACAAGTTTAGTTTCTTTGTTGTTGTGTAGGGATGCTCCTGATCTTATTTGTTTTTGCAACAGATCATAATCTTACCCAGTTGGAATAAAGGGACGAGATTGTTCTTTTAGAATGGTGATATACAATTCATCATATGAAAAACTTTGTACTTTGATATTGTTACAGGCTTGGTGGGAGGAGAGCAGAGCTTTAGATCGAGGTCCGCCACACGAAATCCCAACTTGTTTACTATTGACACTAGCCAAGCCCTGTTCTTCCTCGGGAGGGCAGATCTGGAGTCCGCCGGAGAGGGGGATCTTCGTTCTACGTCATCACCAACCCATCTCCATCGCCGATTCCATGATGCTCCCCACCGGGAGTGTGTAATTCCTTTGTAGGCTCGCTAGTCGGTGAGGAGTTGTGTCGTGGAATTATCACGTCAGATGTGTGGCGGCTTAACTCATAAACTGTAACCCGCCAGGTACCATTAGTCCCCTCTTAAGCCACCAAGAGCTCACCTTTCATAACTTCAATACTGTCCTCCGGCTTAACATCTCTGCATGCGTGTTCATCATTGTTTGTCTTTAAACCAACCACCGCCTTAACCACATAATCTTAAACTGGCATAATCTTCTTTGCAGATCAAAGAAATGACTAAATCATATACTGCTTGCAACTGGGTCCCGTCCCGGGTCACTGAAGAGGACTTGAACAACTTTTTTGCCACTGACACCTTGGCCAAAAACAAGAGGATATCCACTAGAGGGTCCCTGGCGAAGAAAATCCTCCTAAGCCGAAAGATGGAGAAGTGATTGTTTTCACTGACCATATGATCCGGGGGTTCAGCCCACTTGGCTCCAAATTTTTCCAAGATGCTCTTCATTTCTTCCAACTTCACCCTCAATATATTGGACCCAACTCTGTGTCCAATATTTGCAACTTCCAAGTGTTATGTGAAGCTTATCTTCAGGAGAAATCCACAGTTGAATTGTTTAGGGAGTTTTACTATTTAAACCGCCAGACATAGTTTACTGATGGCCACAGCATGGAAGTTGGTGGAATTTCAATTCAGAAGAGGTAAGAAGCCAACTTCCCATATGCCAAGCCGCCAAGCCATCCAAAAGATTGGAACCAAACTTGGTTCTACTTTTGAGATACATCCTCTGCCGGGTTATCGCGATCACCGGCTTAGAAACACTCATCCACTTCCACCGCGGATCACCACCAAGGACCGAGCCAAATACGTGTCTGCTTTTTCAAAGCTCAGAGCCTTTATGGCAAATGGTTAACCGGTATCGACCTTATCCAGTGCTGGGTCTCCTGGAGAATCTTTCCATTAAGTCGTCGCCCCGACTTAATGTGCAAATACACTGGTGATTTAAAAGACCCCCAGTGCCACTGTGACATTCAACTATTTGACTCAGAAATCACTGATGACACCAAGGCGCTGACGATGGAAACTTGGGAAGATTGCAGCAAGTCTGGTCTTAGCCCTTTCTGCACATTCAACAAACCGCCAGCCGTAAGTGTTGCACACTTTTCATTCAACCATATTTGCATTAATACTGCACACTTATGATCTTTTTGACTTCAGACCGACTCTTCCTTTTGGAAGAAGAAACCGCAAGATAAGCCAGCCAAACCGGCTCGTACAAAAACCAAGGTCACCAAGAGACCCGCTGTCGGAGATATACCTCGCGGTGTGACCCGGCTAGAGATATGATCCGGCCGGAGATATGACCCGGCTGGGACTTGGTGTTTCATTGGTGACCCCACAGATTATAAGCCAGCGGATAGTTAAGCATTGTAAGCCGGCGGACAGTTAACATTGTAAGCCGGCGGATAGTTAAGCATTGTAAGCTAGCAGATAGTTAAGCATTGTAAGTCGGCGAACAGTTAAGCATGGTAAGCCGGCAACCAGTTAAACCAGACAATTAAGCCAGACAGTTAAAGCAGAAAATTAAGCCAGACAGTTAAGCTAGACAGTTAAGCCAAACAGTTAAGCCAGACTATTAAGCCAGACAGTTAAGCCAGATGGTAAGCCAGATTGTAAGTCAGATCGTAAGCCGATTTACGTTAAGAAGCCCAAGACGTTAAGAAGCCCATGATGAGAAGCCCATGGTAATACATCAAAATAGGTTAAGTCCTAATCCGAGTTTGACTCTACATGTAACCCGCTCCTTCAACTTATATAAGGAGGGGCGGGGCACCCCAAGAGGGGAGGGCAGGAAAATAATCGTTAAGGCTAGACACAACTAGAGGAGAGCCAGTTATGCGACGTCTCCCTCATGAGCATAATGAGACCTAGCCACAAACAGCATGTAGGGCTATTACCGGATGATGTTTCCCGGGGCCCGAAGCTGTCTAAATCCTTGTCTTGTGTGTTGATCCGCCTCGTGTCTCTCGTCCCAATCAACCCCTCTCAAGCTACCACATAGATGCGTTGGCCTCACGACTTAGTCCTCACACTAAGGACATCTGCCGTGACTATTCCACGACACCCGCCAAGAATAAGACCATCCCGTCGAGAACTTGAATGATGACGACGATGATAATGAGTCGGGGGTAGAACTTGACTCTCTTGGCTCATTTTTTATACATCTCATTGACAATGATTGTTATCGAGGGGAAGCCTAAGCCAGACGTGTAGGGGACGACGAGGTAATTGTTCTTTCCTCCAGCTCAGAGTCTGTGCCAAAACAAAAAACTCGTTGAGAAAACCGGAAAGTAAGGTTTTCTCATCCTTTAGCTTATCTGGATCCCAACTTTATTTTGAAGAAGCAGCAACACAAAGCTTGCCGTACGAACCGGAACAGCGAAAGCGGGATCCTCTCTTCCGGCTTACCAAACACCCCTGCCCCTTGCAAGTGTCCTCCAGAGGTCTCAACCACTTCCGACTTAATTTATCCCAGGGCCAGTCTTTACTGACAACCTCTTAATCCCTTCGATTCAAATTATCAGGGAACATCTCATCCCTCCTCTGGCGACTCAACATGAACTCATTTCCCGGCCTTCAAACCAGTGCCAGGGTAATTTTACCAAACCTTTACTTTCAATCATATACTCAACTGTTGTGCTAACCTTGCCTTGTGTTGAGTTCTTGGAGAGATTTTTTCTTAGGGATCAAGAAGTTCGTAATTTTCCGGCGAAGAAGAGCCGGTCAGAATCTACATCAACTCCAAGTTCATTGATCAAGATTAAAAAAGTTTGAGTCGGCCCTCGCGATCGAGAAAGTTGGAGATCAAAAGAGGCTAGGGTTCTATGAACGTCGCCACACGCGACCTGTTAATCCGCCCGTCTGAGTGGGGTTTATTTCCATCAAAATAGCCAGCACGATCCGGCGAGACCGAGACCGATTCAGAGTACTCCGCTATTTAATTGCCGTTTCCTACTGCAAGAGCCGGTGTGCGAGTTTCAAATCAAATCCCGAGGTTGTTGCCTTGCTGCCATGACTATTCCACGATAGTTTGCTGCTGTGACTATGCGCTACGTCCAAACATCAAATCAGAATTAACACCAAGTACTGGTGGCCAGTTTAGTACTCACATGAAGGCACTGGAATTTTTTTGATACACCAACCAATTGGAAACAAACATCCGCGACTTGGAGGAGGACTCGGCCACGGCTCGCGAGTGTTCTTTTCCTACTTCAGGTCATCTCTGGAACATGTCGTTTTCGAGCGGCCATGGACTCGTTGACCCGCCATCGACCGCCAGGAAACCACACTGAAATTGCCACCGCTCGCTGGCCTGCCATGCCGTTTGAGTCACCACGCCTCATTCCGGCACCCTGCTCTGGCCGCTCCACCGGCTGCACCCGAGCTACGCAGCGTAACTTGCTCCGCCTCGAGCCGCTATCAGTGTGGGCTGCATTTGAGCCCGTAGAGGGCCATCTTGAGTCGCCAGGGTCACTCAGAGCCACCGTCGAGTGCACCTCCACCGGTCAAGCCACCGCGGTCATTCCGAGCCGCCACCCACTGCTGCTATTTCTATGGCTGCAAGCCACCGCTTGCCTAAACAACCACAGCGCCAGTCTTTGAGGCGTACGAGCAAACGGACTAGTGAGCTACACGACACACAAAGGCTAGTCCGCTGGAGGGGAAGGCCCATATGGAGCCATACGCCTGACAGATAAATCCGACAGGATCTCCAAAATTATACGTATTGGTTCCACGTACTGTCCCAATTACACAAGGACCAAGGTTTTTGATATTCTGGTATCTCACGTGAAGGAAGCTTCTAAGTATTGATACCTATACTCCCGTAGTCCCGTCAAGGTACAACGTTCAATATTCAAGAGCCCGTATTCGGCATTGTTCTGCTCTGAAGCTACCTGACGGACAACATGCACAACCCATTGCTCGTAAGACTGGTCTTCATCAACTTGTTGGAGTTTGCACCAACATTTATGTCGGGTTGCACGAGCCTTGCCTCCGCTTCTGCCATAATCCGGCTGCGCCGTGAGCCGCCTCCATTGCCCATCTCAACCATAGTGAGGGAGAGCCTCCCTGGCTTCACCATCACCTCCTTTGCAGCACGGGTTGTCATCTATTCCAAGTCGCCGCTACCTTGGGGGCCGGCTGTGTCTCCACCATTACTCGCCCCTGCGTGTCTTGCCTGCTCCAAGATATAGCTGCGTCCAAGTCGCCGTAGATGTGACCCGCCGCTGGCGAAGCCCGCTGACTCTGATGTGCCGGCTCACCGCCACGAGCGCCGACCGGCCATCCGCCTCTTCCTTGAGCCATCGTCACGCCCTCCATCGGTGACTACATCAACACCCTCGGTGCTACGGCCACGACCACGGCCAGCAGGTGCGCCACCGAGCCGCCGCACCTATGGCTGATAACCCACAAGTGTAGGGGATCGCAACAGCTTTCGAGGGTAAAGTATTCAACCCAAATTTATTGATTCGACACAAGGGGAGCCAAAGAATATTCTTGAGTATTGGCAGTTGGGTTGTCAATTCAACCACACCTAGATAACTTAGTATCTGCAGCAAAGTATTTAGTAGCAAAGTAATATGATTATAAAGGTAACGGTAGCAAAAGTAATATTTTTGGGTTTTGTAGTGATTGTAACAATAGCAACAGAAAAGTAAATAAGCAAAGAACAATATGTGAAAAGCTCGTAGGCAATGGACCAGTGATGGATAATTATGCCGGATGCGATTCCTCATGTAATAGCTATAACATAGGGTGACATAGAACTAGCTCCAATTCATCAATGTAATGTAGGCATGTATTCCGTAAATAGTCATACGTGCTTATGGAAAAGAACTTGCATGACATCTTTTGTCCTACCCTCCCGTGGCAGCGGGGTCCTAGCGGAAACTAAGGGATATTAAGGCCTCCTTTTAATAGAGAACCGGAACAAAGAATTAGCACATAGTGAATACATGAACTCCTCAAACTACGGTCATCACCGACAAGTATCCCGATTATTGTCACTTCGAGGTTGTCGGATCATAACACATAATAGGTGACTATAGACTTGCAAGATAGGATCAAGAACACACATATATTCATGAAAACATAATAGGTTCAGATCTGAAATCATGGCACTCGGGCCCTAGTGACAAGCATTAAGCATAGCAAAGTCATAGCAACATCAATCTCAGAACATAATGGATACTAGGGATCAAACCCTAACAAAACTAACTTGATTATATGGTAAATCTCATCAAACCCATCACCGTCCAGCAAGCCTATAATGGAATTACTCATGCACGGCGGTGAGCATCATGAAATTGGTGACGGAGGATGGTTGATGATGGCGACGGCAACGAATCCCCCTCTCCGGAGCCCCGAACGGACTCCAGATCAGCCCTCCCGAGAGAGATTAGGGCTTGGCGGCGGCTCCGTATCGTAAAACGCGATGAAACTTTCTCTCTGATTTTTTTCTCCCCGAACGTGAATATATGGAGTTGGAGTTGAGGTCGGTGGAGGTCCAGGGGGCCCACGAGACAGGGGGCGCGCCCAGGGGGAGGGGGCACGCCCCCCACCCTCGTGGACAGGGTGTGGGCCCCCTGGTCTTGATTCTTTCGCCAGTATTTTTTATATTGTCCAAAAAGTGCCTCCGTGGATTTTCAGGACATTCCGAGAACTTTTGCTTTCTACACATAAAACAACATCATGGCAGTTCTGCTGAAAACAGCGTCAGTCCGGGTTAATTTCATTCAAATCATGCAAGTTAGAGTCCAAAACAAGGGCAAAAGTGTTTGGAAAAGTAGATACGTTGGAGCGTATCAACTCCCCCAAGCTTAAACATTTGCTTGTCCTCAAGCAATTCAGTTGATAAACTGAAAGTGAAAAAGAAAATTTTTTACAAACTCTGTTTGCTCTTGTTGTTGTAAATATGCAAAGCCATCATTCAGGTTTCAGCAAATATTATGAACTAACCATACTTATAATAACACTTAGGTCTCACAATTACTCATATCAATAGCATAATCAGCTAGCGAGCCATAATAATAAAACTCGGATGACAACACTTTCTCAAAACAATCATAACATGATATAACAAAATGGTATCTCGCTACCCCTTTCTGAGACCGCAAAACATAAGTGCAGAGCACCTTTAAAGATCAATGACTGACTAAACATTGTAATTCATGGTAAAAGAGATCCAGTCAAGTCATACCCAATATAACCAATAGTAATGAATCCAAATGCCAGTGTGCTCTCCAGCGGGTGCTTTTTAATAAGAGGGATGATGACTCAACATAAAAGTAAATAGATAAGCCCTTCACAGAGGGAAGCAGGGACTTGTAGAGGTGCCAGAGCTCGATTTTAAAATAGAGATTGAATAACATTTTGAGCGGCATACTTTTGCTGTCAATGCAACAACTATGAGATTGTTGTATCTTCCATACTACATGCACTATAGGCAGTTCCCAAACAGAATGCTAAAGGTTTATACTCCCCTAACCACCAACAAGTATCAATCCATGGCTTTGTCGAAACAACGAGTGCCTCCAACTAACAACAGCCTCGGGGGAGTTTTGTTTAATTATTTTGATTTGCTTTGATCTTTTTGGATGATGGGACTGGGCATCCCGGTTACCGGCCCTTTCTCGTGAATGAGGAGCGGAGTCCACTCCTTTTGAGAATAACCCACCTAGCAAGGAAGATATAGGCAGCCCTAGTTGAACACGAGCTGCTCGAGCATACAAAACAGAATTTCATTTGAAGATTTGGAGTTTGGCACATACAAATTTACTTGGAACGGCATGTAAATACTGCATATAGGAAGGTATGGTGGACTCATATGGAACAACTTTGGGGTTTATGGAGTTTGGATGCACAAGCAGTATTCCCGCTTAGTACATGTGAAGGCTAGCAAAAGACTGGGAAACGACCAACTGAGAGAGCGACAACGGTCATAAACATGCATTAAAATTAATTCACACCGAGTACAAGCATGAGTAGGATATAATCTACCATGAACATAAATATCATGAAGGCTATGTTGATTTGTTTCAACTACATGCATGAACATGTGCCAAGTCGAGTCACTCAATCTAACATATAAAGCCTCCTAGAGTGGTAGTCACAACGAAGGCCTCGAGCGCACGGTACCACGCGAGGGAAAAAAGACCACCACACCGTGCCCGCGCGTGGGGGTGCAGCGCACCACGCGAAGGAAAAAAACACCGTAGCACGCGAGGTAGAAAACGGCGCCCCAATCCACAGCCCCGCACCCCTCGCTCCTCCCTCCCTCCCTCCCTCCCTCGTCTCACCCACCGCCGCTCCCTAACCCTAGCCCCAATCCACAGCCCCGCGCCCCTCGCTCCTCCCTCCCTCGTCCTCACCCGCCGCCGCTCCCTCCAACCACCTCCTCCTCCTTCCGATGGGTCGCCGGATCCGTCGGCCACCCCATGGACTTCGCCTCGAACGTGGGCTGGGAGAGAGAGCGCGGGCGGGCGGTAGAGGAGGGTGGCGGGCGCCAACGTCGCAGTCAAGGGGGAGCAGGGCTGCCGGAGCTCGCACGGATGCGCAGTCGGAGGGACGACTGGAGGAGAGTAGGAGGTAGGTACGCTGGGACAGGGTGATGTCGCCAGCGACGGCAGGGCCAGTCGGCCGGAGCTGGATTGATCCGGAGGCGCTCAGCAAGAGAGGCGGACAGCGGACCGATGGAGAAGGGATCGGCATCGGGCAGCTCGAAGACCCAAAACGGCTGCCTCATCATCTACCTCACCGTCTCTCCTCCAGTACGCGGGTGCTCTGCTCGACCTCTTCCTCGTCATGGCTGCTCAACAAAATAAGCAGGAGCAGCCGGTGCAGCCGAGCGTCCGCCTTAGGCTTCAGGTACACAACAATTCTTCTCTTCTTCCTTTTTTTTACTCCCTTTCTTTCAGTACCCTGCTCCCCTTCCAATATTTGTTTGTGCGGCTGTCAGCAGGACATGGCGTTCAATGGTGGATGCAGGCGGCCTATGCCAAGGTGAGCTTCTCCCATCGTTTTTCCTTCTGCTCTTGATTTGATCTCTACCTTATGTGTCCTTCTACCCACCATTCCGCCTTCAACATCAATCTTAGGATATACTTCTTATGCTTGCCTGTGAGCTGTTTGATAAAATGCGCGTGTAGTGACCAAAATGCGAGGTTGTGTTTCCTGCTGTTGATTGATCGTTGCTTTGGTCGAGGTGGGTTATGCTTGCTTCTGCTCTTCATTGTATTTTTGTTCATGGCCTATGTTGGAGAGGTTATGCATGTTCCCTCAAAGAAGCCTTATGTCCAAGAATAAATTACTTACGTTTGAGTGCGAGTAATGACATAATTTGTAATTTTTCATTTCCCTTTTGCGTGTTCATTAGAGATTCCTATTCTGTTCCTTGGCTTACTAACCTTGGTAAGTTTAGAAATCGTATCTTATACAGATATACATCTCTTCTGCATGTCTCAAATGCTAGCTTGGTATGTTTTCAAACCCCCATGAACTATATCTATTATATTTCTACAATTTTAATGGCTTAGTTTCACGTGTTAGATCATTGTTTCCCAGTTTATACCAAGCTGATTACCGTAGACCATCTATTTGGTATGGTACCTACAGGTTTTCCTACTTGATTATATTCGATGTATAAGAGGAATTATTTAATAAGATCACAGACATCACGTTTGATAATTAGGCGCAGCTTACCAATTGACCGCTTGCTAAATCCATCAATGGCAGTTCTTTACCATTAGTTAAGAAGTGAATATATATTTGTTAAGTGTTGTTCGTGTTCATCTGCACCACACTGCAGCTGGTGCGGGCGGGCTGCTGTCGTTCATCTATCCCACGCTGCAGCTGCTGCGGCACGGCGTCCGGCTATTCGGCGACCAGGACCTGCAGAGCAAGGTTGGCCTGCTCATCGACTATGCTGGGGATCAGGTTAGCATTTTGCCATATCAGTGGCTCCTCTCCCCGTTGGCGCCAGCGCGCGGGTCGTGGGGCGTGAGGAGAGGGAGGGGCAGATGCATGAGAAGGAGGACGACCAGGCGGCGACGCGCCCGCCCAAGTGTAACTAATTCCTCTCTCTTCTTTGCAGGATCTAATCTCTCCCATGGCGGTCGGCGGCGCTCTGGCCGTGGAGGCCTGCTCCTCATGCTCCTCCTCTGGTATGCCTCTTCGCCCCTGCCTCTCCTTCTTTCTTTTTTCCTCTCGCTCTAGGGTTAGGATTCAATCCTCTTTAAGAGAAAAAACAACCCAAGTGTAACTGATTCCTCTCTCTTCTTTGCAGGATCTAATTCTTGATTCTTGCGTCGGTCTGAACTGTGCGATTTACGTTTCGTCAGAGGTGAGCCACTTTTTTCTCGCTTGCTTTCTACCTATTCGATGAAATGCGGTCGTGCTTAGAATCATTTTTCTATTTGGGGTTAAGATATGTCCTATTCCCTTCTGCTCGTGCTGTTGTATAAACTGTTTTTAGCATTCTTGGTAGAAGAGTTTCCTTGTGGGTAGAAAGCTTGGTTGTGTCCTAATTTATGAACTGTTTTCTTCTAGGTCTGTTCTTGGGATTCTGGTGCTGTTGATCTCGTCAAGGGCCTCATCTGCTTTCTTTCATCTTGTGAAGGTGATTATTATTAGTACTTTCCCTGCTAATTGTTTACTGTTTCAATACATTTTGTTCCTCTAACATAGTGTCTTTAGCGTTCTTGGTAGAACTGTTTTATTGTGCATGGAATGTTTTATCCTCTTACCTTATACTATTTATTTGTGTGCTCTTGGTAATTATTGTTTGAGTCCATTTTGTTTGTCTTCTATCGCTTATTTCCTTTCCAGCTGTATGATATGCACGTTTGTATGTTTTGTTTGTATGCTGCTTGCACCTTTTCCCTATGCTTTAATGCTCTTGTTTCTGCCTTCAATGCTGGCCTGAACTATTTGTGTGTCATCTGTTTGCTTTTCTCTTTCCATTTGGCATATGTGCTTGGTCTTGCTCTACGAGAGTGAGCTCTCATATTTTCCTGCATCTACATCTGTTGCAGGGTTTCTTTTCTACGGTTGGTGTCAGCAGTCAGCTCATCTCCTGGTTCATCGTCCATATTTGCACTCCTCTGATCAACTTGCTAAGGTTCCAACTTCCTCCTTTACTTATATTCTTTATACTTGTTGCAAATCAAGTAATTTAACCGGTTCTAACTGTGTGTGTAACGTGTGGTGTGACATTTTGCTTTTTTGTGTTCTTATTGGTGCTATTGCCTGCTGTTATTTCTGCTTACATATATTCTTTCCTGCTTCGTATTGTGCAATTACTTCGTTTACCTAGAATGTGTGCTCTGGTGTCCTTTGTTCTTCCAATTTTGGAACTGTGGCAGCACAATGTGCATTGCTTCCGCCTTTTTACTTGTGTGAGATCGACGGGAATGGTCATGTGCTTGCTGGTGTAGAGATTGATGTTCCTGGGGATGGCCTTATAGGTAATAAACCTATGTTTATTTTAGATTCAAATCACTTAGCTTTTTTTGAGCCATGGAACCTACAGTTTTACACTGCCACATTGAGACATGGAAATTCATGATGTACTTTGCGAGACCCCTGTCCGTTAGTGCCTCTTTGATCGGCTCTGCTATGGCATTGGATAAGCCTTTAGTACAGTGAGCTTTGGTAGAAAATGGTTCTGCCATTCTTGAACAGCACCTGTACTAAAACTGAATAATTAAATGCAACCAACATAGACTTTCCTGCTATCTATGATTACTCAACAAGTTCTTGAGTATTAGCAGTTGAGTTGTCAATTCAACCACACCTGGATAACTTAGTATCTGCAGCAAAGTATTTAGTAGCAAAGTAATATGATAATATAGGTAACGGTAGCAAAAGTAATATTTTTGGCTTTCGTAGTGATTATAACAATAGCAACGGAAAAGTAAATAAGCGAGGAACAATATGTGAAAAGCTTGTAGGCAATGGACCAGTGATGGATAATTATGCCGGATGCGGTTCCTCATGTAATAGCTATAACATAGGGTGACACAGAACTAGCTCCAGTTCATCAATGTAATGTAGGCATGTATTCCGTAAATAGTCATACGTGCTTATGGAAAAGAACTTGCATGACATCTTTCGTCCTACCCTCCCGTGGCAGCGGGGTCCTAGCGGAAACTAAGGGATATTAAGGCCTCCTTTTAATAGAGAACCGGAACGAAGCATTAGCACATAGTGAATACATGAACTCCTCAAACTACGGTCATCACCGAGAAGTATCCCGATTATTGTCACTTCGGGGTTGTCGGATCATAACACATAATAGGTGACTATAGACTTGCAAGATAGGATCAAGAACACACATATATTCATGAAAACATAATAGGTTCAGATCTGAAATCATGGCACTCGGGCCCAAGTGGCAAGCATTAAGCATAGCAAAGTCATAGCAACATCAATCTCAGAACATAGTGGATACTAGGGATCAAACCCTAACAAAACTAACTTGATTACATGGTAAATCTCATCCAACCCATCATCGTCCAGCAAGCCTACGATGGAATTACTCACGCACGGCGGTGAGCATCATGAAATTGGTGATGGAGGATGGTTGATGATGACGACGGCGACGAATCCCCCTCTCCTGAGCCCCGAACGGACTCCAGATCAGCCCTCCCGAGAGAGATTAGGGCTTGGCGGCGGCTCTGTATCGTAAAACGCGATGAAACTTTCTCTCTGATTTTTTTCTCCCCGAACGTGAATATATGGAGTTGGAGTTGAGGTCGGTGGAGGTCCAGGGGGCCCACGAGACAGGGGGCGCGCCCAGGGGGAGGGGGCGCGCCCCCACCCTCATGGACAGGGTGTGGACCCCCTGGTCTTGATTCTTTCGCCAGTATTTTTTATATTTTCCAAAAAGTGCCGCCGTGGATTTTCAGGACATTCCGAGAACTTTTGCTTTCTACACATAAAACAACATCATGGCAGTTCTGCTGAAAACAGCATTAGTCCGGGTTAGTTTCATTCAAATCATGCAAGTTAGAGTCCAAAACAAGGGCAAAAGTGTTTCGAAAAGTAGATACGTTGGAGACGTATCAATGGCTATCCGAGTCGCTCCTGCTTGAGCGCCACCGAGTCGCCACGACCCGCCGGCGCCCCGCCTCCACTGCATCTATGCTGGGACGCTGTCTCCATCACGCCTAAGCCGCCACCATCTGCAAAGGGCCGCGATGGACCGTCTTCGAGTCCGCCCTTCAACAGCTGCGGCGACCATTCCCCTGCTTCTCTGCATGGGCTCGTGATGCGCCGAGCCATCGTGCATGCTTTCGAGACTCCTCCGCCATCTTTACGACCTCAAGCAGCCGCAACTGCCAAGTCGCCATCACCAAGCCACCTCAGGTTTCCTCCTGAATCGCCGTCGTGACTCGCCATCACCACGCCTCACCTCACTTCTGCTGGACCTGAGAGCCGTCGGCATTGTTGCCATGAGCCGCCGGGTGTTTTCCCCTCGCCTTGGCGACTCGCCGTGACCAATGCGACCCCACGGGCCGCCCCGTCGTGGGTGACCTCGAGCCGTCACTGATGCTGTTCTGCCATGACTCTGCCTTGCAGATGCCTCTTCGTGGTTTCACCCCCGTGGCCTCCCCCTCGACGGCGTTGCTGTGAGCCGCTCGGGTTGTGTCGCCCCGATTCTTCGCCCGCGTGTCAAGGTCACCATGGCCGTGAGTCGCCACTGGCCAGAGCCGCCGCCGCTTTGCCCCACCAAATCGCCCCCATCCCCAGTTGTCACCGTGGCTCGCTGTTTCCGCTTCATCTTGTCTCGCCCGCGCAACTCGCACTGCGATAAAGCCGTGTCTTCCACCTTTTAAAGCCACCTCACTTCGCATGAGCCGCCCCGTTGAGTCCCCTGCGCCGTGAGTTGCCACGGCCTCATGTTGTTTCCTCAAATCGCCGTGCCGGTTCACCCCACTGTCGCGCTCCCGCACCATGTTGCTTTACTTCTGTTGGTTGAAGAAAAAAAAGATAAAAGGAGGCCAGTTGAGAGACAAGAAAGTTAAAATGGTCAAAGTGCTTAAAAAACGGAGAGCCGGATTAATCAAACACGACCTGGAGAGCATGTTCTGAGCCGCCACCTCCGCCACGGCCTTGAGAGTTTGGCTCAATAACCGCTGGAGTTATCGGAGGTGATGCGCTGATGCTATATACGACTCATTTGTCATCCGAACAAATCAGGTGATATACATCTAAGTTTTTTTAGCATATATTGTTTTTGTCAAAGAACAATTTATCTTTGCCTCGGTCTGCAATGTTGTTTACGCAGGACAATTGTTCACTGCAAGAGTGATGATCATATCATCGATGTATAGCTCGCGCCACCATTATCATGTGCTAGCATCTGACCATGCCATGATGCGGTTGACTCACTCATTCGCGCGGCTTACCGCACCTGCAATTGCCTCGCCCGACCGCGCTGGCTTACAACGCCGCGGCCGGTTCATCTGTTCGTGCCCGCGGCCGACTCGGCCGTGATTGATTTTAGCTTCACCGTGGTGATCATCAATTCCACGGTGGATAAATGCTGGCCTGACGTATCAGGTGAAATCCATCTAGTATATTTTTATATTATATATTGCTTTCTTTAAAATAGAAATTACTCTGGCTTGCAAGTTCCTCAATGCAGGACAAGTTGTTTACAACAAAATGGAAATCTGTCTCTCACTGAAGCTCTCAAATATCCGGTTTAAAATCCGGCTCAAGGGAAATCTGTCTCTCACTGAAGATCTCAAATATCTGGTTTAATATCTGACTCAAGAAAAATTTGTCTCTCACAAAGTTTTGAAGCTCTCAATATCCGGTTTAAAATTCTGGCTCAAGAAGAATTTATCTCTCGCAAAGCTCGAGTTCTCAGAAAAAATTGTAGGGACCAAAGAGAGTCTGTTGCAAAGCACAACTCAAACATAGGTACCCTACCTCAATGATCACTTGGGGGCTTGATCGTATTCGAATCATAGCCGTTAACCCTTTTGGTCCGTCTTCCTGGTCGTATTCGAATCATAGCCATTAAACACTTTGATCACTTGGGGGCTTAATCGTATTCGAATCATAGCCATTAACCCTTTTGGTCCGGCTTCCTGGTCATATTTAAACCATAGCCATTAAACACTTTGATCATTTGGGGGCTTGGTCGTATTTGAATCATAGCTATTAACCCTTTGGTCCGGCTTCCTGGTCGTATTCGAACCATAGCCGTTAAAACACTTTGATCACTAGGGGGCTTGATCGTATTCGAATCATAGCCGTTAACCCTCTTGGTCCGGCTTCTTGGTCGTATTCGAACCATAGTCGTTAAACATCACAAACCACTTGGGGGCTTGGTCGTATTCGAATCATAGCCATTAACCCTTTTGGTCCGGCTTCCTGATTGTATTCGAATCATAGCCATTAACCATTATGGTCACTGGGGGGCTTCCTGATCATATTCGAATCATAGCTGTCAGTACCCCTTTGATCGGCGCAATGCCAAAAACCATTTGGGGGCTTCCTGATCATATTCGAATCATAGCTATTAACCCTTTTGGTCCGGCTTCCTGCTCGTATTTGAAGCATAGCCTCGTTTTTTTCTCTTTTTGGCTTGATTTTTTTGAACAGTTTTTCGGTTCTTTTTTATACTATCTTGCCTTATGGTTTAAAGTGATTCAGGCCATGTAGCCTCAGTTCTCACAGCTCATATTTGAAGCATACCCGTGGTTTCTGTTAACCCGGCCTGGCTTTGGATGATAAGTCACCACTATATGATGATATTAAATACTTGGAAGCATTGTCTTCTAAGTTTTGGGGTTATCACCCTTACTGCATTGATATGGTCTTGAAAGTCGCTTCGGTGCAATGGCTATTATTTTATCAATGGACATGATTTATTTTACAATGGAGGGAATAGTCCCGAGTCACTGCGGGCTTACGACCCAGCACTTGGGGGCTACATTATTCAATTTGAGATTACGTCAAATATGCAAGTCCCATGTCACTACCAGCATGCACCATGATACTTGGGGGCTAATGCAAAGTCATTTTTCGCTCAACTTATTGAAGACCCGACTCATCACATTGTAATGAGCCAGCCCTTGGAGGCTACCAATTGCTCCTGTTAAATATTCAGGGTACACAAGCCTTAATCCATTATATTGAAAGATCCACCACTTAGTTGGTAGAGTACAAAGCTCTTAACCTTGTGGACGTGGGTTCAAGCCTCATGGCGGAGATTACATCATATGATGTTATTATCAATGAATTATATACAAAGTCCCAGCTCAGCATTATCCTACTGAGCCGGTCCTTGGGGGCTACACGTTGTTGTTCAAGTCTACATGATTATATCTACAAAGTCCTTGCTCATTATTGCATAATGACCTGGCCCTTGGGGGCTACACTGGCTGAAGTTTTTATGAGCATAAGGCAATTACAAGTCCCAGGTTGCTGCAAGCATGACAACCCGGCACTTGGGGGCTACATATGTGGCATATTCAGTTTTGACTAGTGACTGAGATGAATAACTTGGATTTCTTCAAGGTTGCAACTTCTATATTGAAGCAAGTCTTAAGCTGTTACTACGCTACCTTCTTAAGACTTGCGGGCTACAAGTGATATGCATATAAGGGAGGTACATTTTCAAGTTTGATGTTAGCAACAATTATGACCCTGTGCTATTAATATTTACAAACCGAATATTTTGGCAATGATAAACCAGCAAGTTCTACATCTTCAAGCTGGCTGAAAATCAGATGAGTATTTCATGACCAATGTTTTTTCTGTGAGAAACCAATGTCAGCAAATTGATTATGAAGCTGGCCTATTGACCCGGATTTTCTAGAAGAAGGAAATACCAAGGAGTAAAGGATGATCAGGTGCCGGCTTACAAGAGTTCTTAACCCGGAGCATAATCTGTCAAAATTGTTCTTGTGTTCATTTTACAGGATCAGTTTAACATGGATGAATCCAAATTAAACTGGGGGCTAATGTCGGGGATTGATACATCCATTTTGCATCATGCTTTTATATCAATATTTATTGCATTATGGGCTGTTATACACATTATATCTCAATACTTATGGCTATTCTCTCTTATTTTACAAGGTTTACCATGAAGAGGGGGAATGCCGGCAGCTGGAATTCTGGCTGGAAAAGGAGCAAACATTGGAAACCTATTCTGCACACCTCCAAAAGTCCTGAAACTCCACAAAACATCTTTTTGGAATTAATAAGAATTTTTAGCGAAAGAAATACACCAGGGGGCCCACACCCTGTCCAGGAGAGTGGAGGGCGCCCCCCCTACAGGGCGCGCCCCCTATCTCCTGGGTCCCCTGGTGGGCCTCCGGTGTCCATCTTCTGCTATATTAGAGCTTTTACCCTGAAAAAAATCGTGGGCAAGCTTACGTGACGAAACTCTGCCGCCACAAGGCGGAACCTTGGCGGAACCAATCTAGGGCTCTGGCGGAGCTGTTCTGCCGGGGACAGTTCTCTCCGGGAGGGGGAAATCATCACCAACATTATCACCAACGATCCTCTCATCGTGAGGGGGTCAATATCCATCAACATCTTCACTAGCACCATCTCCTCTCAAAACCCTAGTTCATCTCTTGTATCCAATCTTGTATCAAAACCACAAATTGGTACCTGTGGGTTGCTAGTAGTGTTGATTACTCCTTGTAGTTGATGCTAATTGGTTTACTTGGTGGAAGATCATATGTTCAGATCCTTTATGCATCTTATTACTCCTCTGATTATGAACATGAATATGCTTTGTTAGTAGTTACGTTTGTTCCTGAGGACATAGGTGAAGTCTTGCTATTAGTAGTCATGTGAATTTGGTATTCGTTCGATATTTTGATGAGATGTATGTTGTCTTTTCCTCTAGTGGTGTTATGTGAACGTAGACTACATGACACTTCACCATTATTTGGGCCTAGAGGAAGGCATGGGGAAGTATAAGTAGATGATGGGTTGCTAGAGTGACAGAAGCTTAAACCCTAGTTTATGTGTTGCTTCGTTAGGGGCTGATATGGATCCATTTGTTTAATGTTGTGGTTAGGTTTACCTTAATACTTCTTTTGTAGTTGTTGACGCTTGCAATAGGGGTTAATCATAAGTGGGATGCTTGTCCAAGTAAGGGCAGTACCCAAGTACCGGTCCACCCACATATCAAATTATCAAAGTACCGAACGTGAATCATATGAACGTGATGAAAACTAGCTTGACGATAATTCCCATGTGTCCTCGGGAGCTCCTTTCTCATTATTAGAAATTGTCCAGGCTTATCCTTTGCTACATAAAGGATTGGGCCACCTTGCCGCACTTTATTTACTTTATTTATTTGTTACTCGTTACTATTCATCTTATCACAAAACTATCTATCACCTACAATTTCAGTGCTTGCAGAGAAAACTTTACCAAAAACCACTTATCATTTCCTTCTGATCCTCGTTGGGTTCGACACTCTTACTTATCGAAAGGACTACGATTGATCCCCTACACTTGTGGGTCATCAAGACTCTTTTCTGGCGCTGTTGCCGGGGAGTGTAGCGCTTTTGGTGAGTGGAACTTGGTAAGGAAACATTTATATAGTGTGCTGAAATTTTCTGTTACTTGTCACTATGGAAACTAATCCTTTGAGGGGCTTGTTTGGGGTATCTTCACCCCAACCAGAAGAGCAAAGAGTTTCTCCTCAACCTACTGAACTTTATGGAAATATTTACTTTGAGATTCCTTCGGGTATGATAGAGAAACTGCTAGCTAATCCATTTGCAGGAGATGGAACATTGCATCCTGATTTACACCTTATCTTTGTGGATGAAGTTTGTGGATTATTTAAGCTTGTAGGTATTCCCGATGATGTTGTCAAAAGTAAGGTCTTCCCTTCATATTTGAAGGGAGATGCATTAACATGGTATAGGCTATGTGATGATACGAGATCTTGGAATTATAAGCGATTGAAGTTGGAATTTCACCAGAAGTTGTATCCTATGCATCTTGTTCATCGTGATCGTAATTACATATATAATTTCTGGCCTCATGAAGGAGAAAGCATAGCTCAAGCTTGGGGGAGGCTTAAGTCAATGTTATATTCATGCCCCAATCATGAGCTCTCTCGGGAAATGATTATTCAAAACTTTTATGCTCGGCTTTCTCTTGATAATCGCAACCTACTCGATACTTCCTGTGCTGGCTCTTATATGCTGAAGACTATTGATTTCAAATGGGACTTATTGGAAAGAATTAAATGCAACTCTGAAGATTGGGGTTCCGACGATGGTAAGGAGTCAGGTATGACACCTAAGTTCGATTGTGTTAAATCTTTTATGGATACCGATGCTTTCCGTGGATTTAGCGCTAAGTATGGACTTGACTCTGAGATAGTAGCTTCTTTCTGTGAATCTTTTGCTACTCACATTGATCTCCCTAAAGAGAAGTGGCTTAAATATAATCCTCCTGTTGAAATGAAAGTAGTTGCACCTATTACAGTCGAAGAAAAGACTATTACCTATAGTGATCCTATTGTTCCTACTACTTATGTTGAAAAACCTCCTTTTCCTGTTAGGATAAAGGATCATGTTAAAGCTTCGACTATTATTCGTAAGAGTAATACTAGGACTTATACACCTCCTGAGCAAATTAATGTTGAACCTAGTTTTGCTATGGTTAAAGATCTCTTGGATGATGATTTAGATGGGCATGTTATTTATTTCTATGGTGAGATTGCTAATATTGCTAGGCCAGATACTAAGACACGTAGACCTGTCGTAGGCATGCCTGTTATTTCTGTTAAAATAGGAGATCATTGTTATCATGGCTTATGTGATATGGGTGCTAGTGCTAGTGCAATACCTTATACCTTATACCAAGAAATTATGCATGACATTGCACCCATTGAATTAGAAGGCATTGATGTTACTATTAAGCTTGCTAATAGGGATACCATTAAACCCTTTGGGATTGTTAGGGATGTTGAATTTTTGTGTGGGTAGGTTAAATACCCTGCTGATTTTCTTGTTCTTGGTTCCCCACAAGATGATTTTTGTCCCATTATTTTTGCTAGACCCTTCTTGAATACATCTAGTGCTAAGATTAATTGTGAAAAGAATACTGTCACTGTTGGCATAGATGGTATGTCTCATGAGTTTAATTTTGCTAAGTTTAGTAGACAACCTCGTGATAGGGAACCACCTAGTAAGGATGAAATTATTGGTCTTCCCTCCATTGCTGTTCCTCCAACTGATCCGTTGGAACAATATTTGCTAGACCATGAAAACGATATGTTTATGAAGGAAAGAGAGGAAATAGATGAACTGTTCCTTAAACAGGAACCTATGCTGAAACATAACCTTCCCGTTTAAATTCTTGGGGATCCCCCTCCACCCAAGGGTGATCCCGTGTTTGAACTTAAACCATTACCTGATAATCTTAAGTATGCTTATCTTGATGAAAAGGAAATATATCCTATTATTATTAGTGCTAACCTTTCAGAGAAAGAAGAAGAAAGATTATTGAAAACTCTGAAGAAGCACCGAGCAGCTATTGGATACACTTCGGATGATCTTAAGGGCATTAATCCCACATTATGCCAACACAAAATTACAGTGGAGAAAGATGCTAAACCAGTTAGAGATCCTCAAAGACTATTAAATCCCAAGATGAAGGAAGTGGTAAGAAAGGAGATATTAAAGCTCCTTGAGGCAGGTATTATTTATCCCGTTGCTGATAGTGAATGGGTAAGTCCTGTCCATTGTGTTCCTAAAAAGGGAGGTATTACCATTGTTCCTAATGATAAAGATGAATTGATCCCGCAGAGAATTATTACAGGTTATAGGATGGTAATTGATTTCGTAAGTTAAATAAAGCTACTAAGAAAGATCATTACCCTTTACCTTTTATTGATCAAATGCTAGAAAGACTATCCAAACACACACATTTCTGCTTTCTAGATGGTTATTCTGGTTTCTCTCAGATACCTGTGTCAGCGAAGGATCAATCTAAAACTACTTTTACTTGCCCTTTTGGTACTTTTGCTTATAGACGTATGCCTTTTGGTTTATGTAAGGCACCTACTACCTTTCAGAGATGCATGATGGCTATATTCTCTGATTTTTGTGAAAAGATTTGTGAGGTATTCATGGATATGATTTCTCCATTTATTGATCCTCTTTTGATGATTGTTTGAGCAACCTTGATCGAGTTTTGCAGAGATGCGAAGACACTAGTCTCGTCCTGAATTGGGGAAAGTGTCACCTTATGGTTAATGAAGGCATTGTCTCGGGGCACAAGATCTCTGAGAGAGGTATTGAAGTTGATAAAGCCAAAGTTGATGCTATTGAAAAGATGCCATGTCCCAAGGACATAAAAGGTATAAGAAGTTTCCTTGGTCATGCCGGTTTTTATAGGAGGTTCATTAAGGACTTTTCTAAAATCTCTAGGCCTCGGACTAACTTATTGCAAAAAGATATTCCTTTTGTCTTTGATGATGATTGTGTAGAAGCATTTGAAATATTTAAGAAAGCTTTGATCACTGCACCTATTGTCCAGCCTCCTGATTGGAATTTACCTTTTGAAATTATGTGCGATGCTAGTGATTATGTTGTAGGTGCTGTTGTAGGGCAAAGAGTTGATAAGAAATTGAATGTTATCCAGTATGCTAGTAAGACTCTTGATACTGCCCAGAGAAATTATGCTACTACTGAAAAAGAATTCTTAGCAGTTGTGTTTGCATGTGATAAGTTCAGACCTTATATCGTTGATTCTAAAGTTACTATTCACACTGATCATGCTGCTATTAAATATCTTATGGAAAATAAAGATGCTAAGCCTAGACTCAATAAATGGGTTCTCTTGCTCCAAGAATTTGATTTGCATATTATTGATAGAAAGGGAGCCGAGAACCCCGTTGCAGATAACTTGTCTAGGTTAGAGAATGTTCTTGATGACCCACTGCATATTAATGATAGCTTTCCCGATGAACAATTAGCGGTCGTCAATGCTTCTTGTACTGCTCCTTGGTATGCTGATTATGCTAATTACATTGTTGCTAAATTTATACCGCCTAGTTACACATACCAGCAAAAGAAAAAGTTCTTTTATGATTTAAGACATTACTTCTGGGATGATCCACACCTTTATAAAGAAGGAGTAGATGGTGTTATTAGACGTTGTGTGCCTGAGCATGAAAATGAACAGATTCTACGTAAGTGTCACTCTGAATCTTATGGAGGACATCACGCTGGAGATAGAATTGCACACAAGGTACTACAATCTGGTTTTTATTGGCCTACTCTCTTCAAAGATGCTCGTAAGTTTGTCTTATCTTGTGATGAATGCCAAAGAGTAGGTAACATTAGTAGACATCAAGAAATGCCTATGAATTATTCTCTTGTTATTGAACCATTTGATGTTTGGGGCTTTGATTATATGGGACCTTTTCCTGCCTCTAATGGTTATACACATATTTTAGTTGCTGTTGATTACATTACTAAGTGGGTAGAAGCTATTCCAACTAGTAGTGCTGATCATAACACTTCTATTAAAATTCTTAAAGAAGTTATTTTTCCGAGGTTTGGAGTCCCTAGATATCTTATGACTGATGGTGGTTCACATTTTATTCATGGTGCTTTCCATAAGATGCTTGCTAAGTACGATGTCAATCATAGAATCGCATCTCCTTATTGTTGGGGAACGTAGCAGAAATTCAAAATTTTCCTACGTGTCACCAAGATCTATCTATGGAGAGACCAGCAACGAGTAGAAAGAGAGTGCATCTACATACCCTTGTAGATCGCTAAGCGGAAGCGTTCAAGTGAACGGGGTTGATGGAGTCGTACTCGTCGTGATTCAAATCACCGATGATCCTAGTGCCGAACGGACGGCACCTCCGCGTTCAACACACGTACAGCCCGGTGACGTCTCCCACGCCTTGATCCAGCAAGGAGAGAGGGAGAGGTTGAGGAAGACTCCATCCAACAGCAGCACAACGGCGTGGTGGTGGTGGAGGAGCGTGGCAATCCAGCAGGGCTTCGCCAAGCACCATGGGAGAGGAGGAGTAGGAAGAGAGGTAGGGCTGTGCCAGAACTTCGTGTATAGCTCCCATGCGCCTCCCCACTATATATAGGGGTGGAGGGGCTGGTTTCTTGCCCTCCAAGTCCATTGGGGCGTTGGCCAAGGTGGGAGGAAAGAAATCTCATTATTTCCTTCCCCACCGATTGTTATCCCCCCTTTTTAGGGATCTTGATCTTATCCCTTCGGGATATGATCTTATTCCTTCTAAGGGGGGATCTTGGTGCGCCTTGACCAGGGGTGTGGGGCCTTTCCCCAACTACCCACGTCCATGTGGGTCCCCCCATGCAGGTGGGCCCCACTCCGGAACCTTCTAGAACCTTCCAGGTACAATACCGAAAAATCCCGAACATTTTCCGGTGGCCAAAATAGGACTTCCCATATATAAATCTTTACCTCGGACCATTCCGGAACTCCTCGTGACGTCCGGGATCTCATCCGGGACTCCGAACAACATTCGGTAACCACATACAAACTTCCTTTATAACCCTAGCGTCATCGAACCTTAAGTGTGTAGACCCTACGGGTTCGGGAGACATGTAGACATGACCGAGACGTTCTCCGGTCAATAACCAACAGCGGGATCTGGATACCCATGATTGCTCCCACATGTTCCACGATGATCTCATCGGATGAACCACGATGTCAAGGACTTAATCAATCCTGTATTCAATTCCCTTTGTCTATCGGTATGTTACTTGCCCGAGATTCGATCGTCGGTATCCAATACCTTGTTCAATCTCGTTATCGGCAAGTCACTTTACTCGTTCCGTAACACATCATCCCGTGATCAACTCCTTGGTCACATTGCGCATATGATGATGTCCTACCGAGTGGGCCCAGAGATACCTCTCCGTTTACACGGAGTGACAAATCCCAGTCTCGATCAGCATAAAACAATAGATACTTTCGGAGATACCTGTAGTGCACCTTTATAGTCACCCAGTTACGTTGTGACGTTTGATACACCCAAAGCACTCCTACGGTATCCAAGAGTTACACGCTCTCATGGTCGAAGGAAGAGATACTTGACATTGGCAAAGCTCTAGCAAATGAACTACACGATCTTTTGTGCTAGTCTTAGGATTGGGTCTTGTCCATCACATCATTCTCCTAATGATGTGATCCCGTTATCAACGACATCCAATGTCCATAGCCAGGAAACCATGACTATCTGTTGATCACAACGAGCTAGTCAACTAGAGGCTCACTAGGGACATATTGTGGTCTATGTATTCACACGTGTATTACGATTTCCGGATAATACAATTATAGCATGAATAAAAGACAATTATCATGAACAAGGAAATATAATAATAATACTTTTATTATTGCCTCTAGGGCATATTTCCAACAGTCTCCCACTTGCACTAGAGTCAATAATCTAGTTCACATCACCATGTGATTAACACTCACAGGTCACATCGCCATGTGACTAATACCCAAGAGTTTACTAGAGTCAGTAGTCTAGTTCACATCACTATGTGATTAACACTCAATGAGTTTTATGTTTGATCATGTTGCTTGTGAGAGAGGTTTTAGTCAACGGGTCTGAACCTTTCAGATCCGTGTGTGCTTTACAAATCTCTATGTCATCTCCTAGATGCAGCTACCACGCTCTATTTGGAGCTATTCCAAACAACTGTTCTACTTGGAGCTATTCTAAATTATTGCTCCATTATATGTATCTGGTCTCTCTACTCAGAGCTATCCGGATAGGTGTCAAGCTTGCATCGTCGTAACCTTTACGATGAACTCTTTTACCACCTCCATAATCGAGAAAATTCCTTAGTCCACTAGTTACTAAGGATAACTTTGACCGCTGTCCTGTGAGCCATTCTTGGATCACTCTTGTACCCCTTGACTGACTCATGGCAAGGCACACTTCAGGTGCGGTACACAGCATAGCATACTGAAGAGCCTACGTCTTAAGCATAGGGGACGACCTTCGTCCTTTCTCTCTATTTTGCCGTGGTCGAGCTTTAAGTCTTAACTTCGTACCTTACAACTCAGGCAAGAACTCCTTCTTTGACTGGTCCATCTTGAACACCTTCAAGATGATGTCAAGGTATGTGCTCATTTGAAAGTATTATTAAGCATTTTGATCTATCCTTATAGATCTTGATGCTCAATGTTCAAGTAGCTTAATCCAGGCTTTCCATTGAAAAACACTTTCAAAATAACCCTATATGCTTTCCAGAAATTCTACGTCATTTCTGATCAACAATATGTCAACAACATATACTCATTAGAAATTCTATAGTGCTCCCACTCACTTCTTTGGAAATACAAGTTTCTCATAAACTTTGTACAAACCCAAAATTTTTGATCATCATCAAAGCATACATTCCAACTCCGAGATGCTCACTCCAGTCCTTAGAAGGATTGCTGGAGCTTTGCATACTTATTAGCATCTTTCGGGATTGACAAAACCTTCCGGTTGTATCACATACAACCTTTCCTCATTAAAATCGTCAAGGAAAAAATGTTTTGACATCCTATCTGCAAGATTTCATAAATAATGCAGTAATCGCTAATATAATTCCAACAGACTCTTAGCATCGCTACGAGTGAGAAAATCTCATCGTAGTCAACTCCTTGAACTTGTCGGAAAACATCTTAACGACAAGTCGAGCTTTCTTAATGGTGACATTTACCATCATTGTCCGTCTTCCTTTTGAAATCCATCTGTACTCATTAGCCTTACGACCATCGAGCCGTTCTGCCAAAGTCTACACTTTGTTTTCATACATGGATCCTCTCTCGGATTTTATGGCCTCAAGCCATTTATCGGAATCCGGGCCCACCATCGCTTCTCCATAGCTCGTAGGTTCATTGTTGTCTAGCAACATGACCTTCAAGACAGGATTACGTACCACTCTGAAGTAGTATGCATCCTTGTCATCCTACGAGGTTTGGGAGTGACTTGATCCGAAGTTTCATGATCAATATCATAAGCTTCCACTTCAATTGGTGTAGGTGCCACAGGAACAACTCCCTGTGCCCTGTCACACACTAGTTGAAGAGACGGTTCAATAACCTCATCAAGTCTCCACCATCCTCCCACTCAATTCTTTCGAGAGAAACTTTTCCTCGAGAAAGGACCCGATTCTAGAAACAATCCATATTGCTTTCGGATCTGAATTAGGAGGTATACCCAACTGTTTTGGGTTTCCTATGAAGATGCATTTTATCCGCTTTGGGTTCGAGCTTATCAACCTGAAACTTTTTCATATAAGCGTCGCAGCCCCGAACTTTTAAGAAACGACAACTTAGGTTTCTCTAAACCATAATTCATACGGTGTCATCTCATCGGAATTACGTGGTGCCCTATTTAAAGTGAATGTGGTTGTCTCTAATGCCTAACCCATGAACGATAGTGGTAATTCGATAAGAGACATCATGGTACGCACCATATCCAATAGGGTGCAACTATGATGTTCGGACACACCATCACATTATGGTGTTCCAGGCGGTATTAATTGCGAAACAATTTCCACAATGTCTTAATTGTGTGCCAAAACTCGTAACTCAGATATTCATCTCTATGATCATATCATAGACATTTTATCCTCTTGTCACAATGATCTTTTACTTCACTCTGAAATTACTTGAACCATTCAATAATTCAGACTTGTGTTTCATCAAGTAAATATTCTCAACATCTACTCGAATCATCTGTGAAGTAAGAACATAACGATATTCACTGCATGCCTCAGCACTTATTGGACTACACACATCAAAATGCGTTACTTCCAACAAGTTGCTATCTTGTTCCATCTTATTGAAACCGAGGCTTTTCAGTCATCTTGCCTATGTGGTATGATTTGCATATCTCAAGTGATTCAAAATCAAGTGAGTCCGAACGGTCCATTTGCATGGAGTTTCTTCATGCATATACACCAATAGACATGGTTCGCATGTCTCAAACTTTTCAAAAACGAGTGAGTCCAAAGATCCATCAACATGAAGCTTCTTCATGCGTTTTATACCATTATGACTTATATGGCAGTGCCACAAGGAAGTGGTACTATCATTACTATCTTATATCTTTTGGCATGAAAATGTGTATCACTACGATCGAGATTCAATAAACCATTCAGGTTTAATACTAATCTTGATGGTAGAGGGAGCGTGCGATGTTTGATCACATCAAACATATATCGTCAGCTCACCTTTAGCTAGTCTCCGTTTATTCCGTAGCCTTTTATTTCGAGTTACTAACACTTAGCAACTGAACTGGTATCTTAATACCCTGGTGCTACTAGGAGTACCAGCAAAGTACACATTAACATAATGTATATCCAATATACTTCTATCGACCTTGCCAGCCTTCTCATCTACCAAGTATCTAGGGTAATTCCGCTCTAGTGACTGTTCCCCTTATTACAGAAGCACTTAGTCTCGGGTTTGGGTTCAACCTTGGGTTTCTTCACTAGAGCAGCAGCTGAATTGCCGTTTCATGAAGTATCCCTTTGTTCCCTTGCCCTTCTTGAAACTAGTGGTTTCACCAACCATCAACAATTGATGCTCCTTCTTGATTTCTACTTTCGCGGTGTCAAACATCGCGAATACCTCAAGGATCATCATATATGTCCTTGATATATTATAGTTCATCACGAAGCTCTAGCAGCTTGGTGGTAATGACTTCGGAGGAACTATCACTATTTCATCTGGAAGATCAACTCCCACTTGATTCAAGTGATTGTTGCACTCAGACAATCTGAGCACAAGCTCAACAATTGAGCTTCTCTCCTTAGTTTGCAGGCTAAGATAATCGTCGGAGGTCTTATACCTCTTGACATGGGCACGAGCCTGAAATCCCAATTTCAGCCCTCGAAACATCTCATATGTTCCGCGACGTTTCGAAAACGTCTTTGGTGCCTCTACTTAAACCATTTAACTGAACTATCACGTAGTTATCAAAACGTGTATGTCCGATGTTCGCAACATCCACAAACGACGTTTGGGGTTCAGCACACTAAGCGGTGCATTAAGGACATAAGCTTTCTACTGTCCGCATAATTGCTACTTTCAACTTTCAACTATATTTTCTCTAGGAACATATCTAAAACAGTAGAACTATAGCGTGAGCTACGACATAATTTGCAAAAGGTCTTTTGACTATGTTCAGGATAATTAAGTTCATCTTATGAACTCCCACTCAGATAGACATCCCTCTGGTCATCTAAGTGATCACATGATCCGAGTCAACTAGGCCGTGTCCGATCATCACGTGAGACGGACTAGTCATCATCGGTGAACATCTTCATGTTGATCGTATCTACCATACGACTCATGCTCGACCTTTCGGTCTCCGTGTTCCGAGGCCATGTCTGCACATGCTAGGCTCGTCAAGTTAACCCTAAGTGTTTTCGCTGTGTAAAACTGTCTTACACCCGTTGTATGTGAACGTAAGAATCCATCACACCCGATCATCACGTGGTGCTTAGAAGCGACGAACTGTAGCAACGGTGCACAGTTAGGGGAGAACACTTCTTGAAATTTTGTAAGGGATCATCTTATTTACTACCGTCGTCCTAAGCAAACAAGATGCATAAACATGATAAACATTACATGCAATCAAATAGTGACATGATATGGCCAATATCATTTTGCTCCTTTTGATCTTCATCTTTGGGGCTCCATGATCATCATCGTCACCGGCACGACACCATGATCTCATCATGATCTCCATCATCGTGTCTTCATGAAGTTGTCACGCCAACGACTACTTCTACTTCTATGACTAACGCGTTTAGCAATAAAGTAAAGTAGTTTACATGGCGTTCTTCAATGACACGCAGGTCATACAATAAATAAAGACAACTCCTATGGCTCCTGCCGGTTGTCATACTCATCGACATGCAAGTCGTGAATCCTATTACAAGAACATGATCAATCTCATACATCACATATCATTCATCACATTCTTCTTGGCCATATCACATCACATAGCATACCCTGCAAAAACAAGTTAGACGTCCTCTAATTGTTGTTGCATGTTTTACGTGGCTGCTATGGGTTTCTAGCAAGAACGTTTCTTACCTACGCAAGACCACAACGTGATATGCCAATTGCTATTTACCCTTCATAAGGACCCTTTTCATCGAATCCGTTCCGACTAAAGTGGGAGAGACTGGCACCCGCTAGCCACCTTATGCACCAAGTGCATGTCAATCGGTGGAACCTGTCTCACGTAAGAGTACGTGTAAGGTCGGTCTGGGCCGCTTCATCCCACAATACCGTTGAAACAAGATTGGACTAGTAACGGTAAGCATATTGAACAACATCAACGCCCACAACTACTTTGTGTTCTACTCGTGCAAAGAATCTACGCAATAGACCTAGCTCTGATACCACTGTTGGGGAACGTAGCAGAAATTCAAAATTTTCCTACGTGTCACCAAGATCTATCTATGGAGAGACCAGCAACGAGTAGAAAGAGAGTGCATCTACATACCCTTGTAGATCGCTAAGCGGAAGCGTTCAAGTGAATGGGGTTGATGGAGTCGTACTCGTCGTGATTCAAATCACCGATGATCCTAGTGCCGAACGGACGGCACCTCCGCGTTCAACACACGTACAGCCCGGTGACGTCTCCCACGCCTTGATCCAGCAAGGAGAGAGGGAGAGGTTGAGGAAGACTCCATCCAACAGCAGCACAACGGCGTGGTGGTGGTGGAGGAGCGTGGCAATCCAGCAGGGCTTCGCCAAGCACCATGGGAGAGGAGGAGTAGGGAGAGAGGTAGGGCTGTGCCAGAACTTCGTCTATAGCTCCCATGCGCCTCCCCACTATATATAGGGGTGGAGGGGCTGGTTTCTTGCCCTCCAAGTCCATTGGGGCGTTGGCCAAGGTGGGAGGAAAGAAATCTCATTATTTCCTTCCCCACCGATTGTTATCCCCCCTTTTTAGGGATCTTGATCTTATCCCTTCGGGATATGATCTTATTCCTTCTAAGGGGGGATCTTGGTGCGCCTTGACCAGGGGTGTGGGGCCTTGCCCCCACTACCCACGTCCATGTGGGTCCCCCATGCAGGTGGGCCCCACTCCGGAACCTTCTAGAACCTTCCCGGTACAATACCGAAAAATCCCGAACATTTTCCGGTGGCCAAAATAGGACTTCCCATATATAAATCTTTACCTCCGGACCATTCCAGAACTCCTCGTGACGTCCGGGATCTCATACGGGACTCCGAACAACATTCGGTAACCACATACAAACTTCCTTTATAACCCTAGCGTCATCGAACCTTAAGTGTGTAGACCCTACGGGTTCGGGAGACATGTAGACATGACCGAGACGTTCTCCGGTCAATAACCAACAGCGGGATCTGGATACCCATGATGGCTCCCACATGTTCCACGATGATCTCATCGGATGAACCACGATGTCAAGGACTTAATCAATCCCGTATTCAATTCCCTTTGTCTATCGGTATGTTACTTGCCCGAGATTCGATCGTCGGTATCCAATACCTTGTTCAATCTCGTTACCGGCAAGTCACTTTACTCGTTCCGTAACACATCATCCCGTGATCAACTCCTTGGTCACATTGCGCATATGATGATGCCCTACCGAGTGGGCCCAGAGATACCTCTCCGTTTACACGGAGTGACAAATCCCAGTCTCGATCCGCATAAAACAATAGATACTTTCGGAGATACCTGTAGTGCACCTTTATAGTTACCCAGTTACGTTGTGACGTTTGATACACCCAAAGCACTCCTACGGTATCCAGGAGTTACACGCTCTCATGGTTGAAGGAAGAGATACTTGACATTGGCAAAGCTCTAGCAAATGAACTACACGATCTTTTGTGCTAGTCTTAGGATTGGGTCTTGTCCATCACATCATTCTCCTAATGATGTGATCCCGTTATCAATGACATCCAATGTCCATAGCCAGGAAACCATGACTATCTGTTGATCACAACGAGCTAGTCAACTAGAGGCTCACTAGGGACATATTGTGGTCTATGTATTCACACGTGTATTACGATTTCCGGATAATACAGTTATAGCATGAATAAAAGACAATTATCATGAACAAGGAATATAATAATAATACTTTTATTATTGCCTCTAGGGCATATTTCCAACACTTATCATCCGCAGTCTAGTGGTCAAGTAGAGTTGAGCAATAGAGAGCTCAAATTAATTTTGCAAAAGATTGTGAATAGATCTAGAAAGAATTGGTCCAAAAAACCTGATGATGCATTATGGGCCTATAGAACTGCATACAAAAATCCTATGGGTATGTCTCCATATAAGATGGTTTATGGAAAAGCGTGTCATTTACCTCTTGAACTTGAACATAAGGCATATTGGGCTATTAAAGAGCTCAATTATGACTTCAAACTTGCCGGTGAGAAGAGGTTGTTTGATATTAGCTCACTTGATGAATGGAGAACCCAAGCATATGAGAATGCCAAGCTGTTCAAAGAAAAATTTAAACGCTGGCATGATAAGAGGATACAAAAGCGTGAGTTTAACGTAGGAGACTATGTATTATTATTCAACTCTCGTTTAAGATTTTTTGCAGGAAAACTTCTCTCAAAATGGGAAGGTCCTTACGTTATCGAGGAGGTCTATCGTTCTGGTGCCATAAAAATCAACAACTTCGAAAGCACGAGTCCGAGGGTGGTAAACGGTCAAAGAATTAAACATTATATCTCAGGTAATCCTATCAATGTTGAAACTAATATTATTGAAACCGTAACCCCTGAGGAATACATAAGGGACACTTTCCAGAATGTTCCAGACTCTGAAAAGGTATAGGTATGTGGTGCGGTAAGTAAACCGACTTCAAAACCACTCCAATGGCAATTTTTATCAGTTTTGGAATATTTAAGTATTTTAGGAAGAAAGAAGTAGTCCGAAAGGGACACGAGCCTCCCACGAGAGTGGAGGGCGCCCCCCCCTACTTGGCGCCCCCCTGTCTCGTGGGCACCTCATGTGCCTCCCGGACTCCGTTTTCTTGCACGTTACGTATTTTGGTCGGTAAAAATTCATTATATATACTCCCAAAGGTTTTGACCACCGTATCACGCAAATATCCTCTGTTTTCGTTTCGAGTTGTTTCTGTTTCAGATCTAGAGCATCATGACGTCTCCAAGCGCTCCCAAGGACAAGTTTTTCGAGAGGGTTATCAACCCCTATCTCGCGGAGGTGCTGCAACACGCTCAAACCATTGAGATGCGTGAGGGGGTGCTGCACATCCGCGATGTGGAGGGACCAAGGCGTACCGGGAGCGTGGACACAAAGCTCGAAGCCATGGAGCAACAAGTTTTCAAGTCTCAAGGGATGGTGGAGCGTGGACTCAACTCCAACTAGATGATGATCATGGAGTTCACCAACAACCACAAGCTGGATGCCAAAGTCATTGGGGAGACCATCTTCAAGCTTCAAGAGAAAATCGAGCACCTCCAAGCCCAGATCTATGACCTGCAAAACCAGAACTGTGAGTATGAATATAGATTCAAGAGGATGAGTTTGGCTGCAGATTTAAGGATCCCAGAGACTCGATCATCCTTCTATGATGGAGAGCCTATGCCTTGGAAGACGGACGACAATCCTACATCATCAACAACTCCTACTTCACCACCTCCGAGGACATAATTACATGGGTATGGGCACTCCCCTTGGCAACTGCCAAGCTTGGGGGAGGTACCCCGGTATCGTATCACCATCACACTCCTATCTTTACCGCTTTATTTAGTTTGATCCTTTTACTAGTATCTTGATCTAGTAGATTGAAGTTTTGATATCAAGTAGTGTGAGTTTTGCTTTGTGATCTCCTTTTGTAATCGAGTCCGTGAGCTATCTATAATAAAGATTAGTGTTGAGTCAAGAGCTTTGCTATGTTGCTATGATCTTGAGAAAGAAGAAAGAATAAAAGAGTTCATAATGATCTTATGGATAGTGATAACTTCACACATAGAAAGTATGAGGCATAAAAATTGTTGAGAGTTGATGAACGTAGTTTTGGTCATCGTTGCGATTAATAGGAAGTGATAAGGAAAGAGGGGTTCACATACAAATATATTATCTTGGACACCATTTTATAATTGGGAGCACTCATTAAGTATGACATGCTAAAAGAGTTGACGTTGGACAAGGAAGACAACGTAATAGTTTATGTTTTCCGACATCTCAGTTAAAGTATATTGTCATTGACCTTCCAAACATGTTGAGCTTGCCTTTCCCCCTCATGCTAGCCAAATTCCTTGCACCAAGTAGAGATACTACTTGTGCTTCCAAACATCCTTAAACCCAGTTTTGCCATGAGAGTCCACCATACCTACCTATGGATTGAGTAAGATCCTTCAAGTAAGTTGTCATGTTGCAAGCAATAAAAATTGCTATCTAAATATGTATGACTTATTAGTGCAGAGAAAATAAGCTTTGTACAATCTTGTTGTGGAAGTAATAAAAGTGACGGACTGCATAATAAAGGTCCACATACAAGGGGCAATATAAAGTGACGTTCTTTTGCATTAAGATTTTGTGCATCAACCCTAAACGCACATGACAACCTCTGCTTCCCTCTGCGAAGGGCCTATCTTTTACTTTATGTTTTTACTTTATGCTTGAGTCAAGGTGATCCTCACCTTTCCCTTTTTCATTTTATCCTTTGGCAAGCTCCTCGTGTTTGAAAGATCATGATATATATATCCAATTGGATGTAAGTTAGCATGGGCTATTATTGTTGACATCACCTAAAGGTGAATACGTTGGGAGGCAACACAATAAGCCCCTATCTTTCTCTGTGTCCGGCTGAAACTCCATAACCACAAGTACTGCGTGAGTGTTAGCAAATGTAGAAGACTACAAGATAGTTGAGTATGTGAGCTTGCTGAAAAGCTCTATTGTTGACTCTTTCTGATGTTACGATAAATTGCAATTGCTTCAGTGACTGAGATTATAGTTTGTTAGTTCCCAATGAAGTTTTTGAACCATACTTAACATTCTTAATTGATTGTTACTTGAGCATAAGAAATCATATGATAAAATCTATATATGTTGTTGTTATAAGAATGATCTTGATGCCCTCATGTCCGTATTTTATTTTTATCGACACCTCTATCTCTAAACATGTGGACATATTTTTTGATTTTGGCTTCCGCTTGAGGACAAGCAAGGTCTAAGCTTAGGGGAGTTGATACGTCCATTTTGCATCATGCTTTTATATCAATATTTATTGCATTATGGGCTGTTATTACACATTATATCTCAATACTTATGGCTATTCTCTCTTATTTTACAAGGTTTACCATGAAGAGGGGGAATGCCGGCAGCTGGAATTCTGGCTGGAAAAGGAGCAAACATTGGAAACCTATTCTGCGCAGCTCCAAAAGTCCTGAAACTCCACGAAACATCTTTTTGGAATTAATAAGAATTTTGAGCGAAAGAAATACACCAGGGGGCCCACACCCTGTCCAGGAGAGTGGAGGGTGCCCCCCCTACAGGGCGCGCCCCTATCTCCTGGCCCCCTGGTGGGCCTCCGGTGTCCATCTTCTGCTATATCAGAGCTTTTACCCTGGAAAAAAATCATGGGCAAGCTTATGGGACGAAACTCCGCCGCCACGAGGCGGAACCTTGGCGGAACCAATCTAGGGCTCTGGCGGAGCTGTTCTGCCGGGGACACTTCCCTCCAGGAGGGGGAAATCATCACCAACGATCCTCTCATTGAGAGGGGGTCAATCTCCATCAACATCTTCACCACCACCATCTCCTCTCAAAACCCTAGTTCATCTCTCGTATCCAATCTTGTATCAAAACCACAAATTGGTACCTATGGGTTGCTAGTAGTGTTGATTACTCCTTGTAGTTGATGCTAATTGGTTTACTTGGTGGAAGATCATATGTTCAGATCCTTTATGCATATTTATTACTTGAGCTCCTCTGATTATGAACATGAATATGCTTTGTGAGTAGTTACGTTTGTTCCTGAGGACATGGGTGAAGTCTTGCTATTAGTAGTCATGTGAATTTGGTATTCGTTCGATATTTTGATGAGATGTATGTTGTCTTTTCCTCTAGTGGTGTTATGTGAGCGTTCAATACATGAAACTTCACCATTATTTGGGCCTAGAGGAAGGCATGGGGAAGTAATAAGTAGATGATGGGTTGCTAGAGTGACAGAAGCTTAAACCCTAGTTTATGCATTGCTTCGTTAGGGGATGATATGGATCCATATGTTTAATCTTGTGGTTAGGTTTACCTTAATACTTCTTTTGTAGTTGCGGACGGGGGTTAATCATAAGTGGGATGCTTGTCCAAGTAAGGGCATTACCCAAGTACTGATCCACCCACATATCAAATTATCAAAGTATCGAACGCGAATCATATGAACGTGATGAAAACTAGCTTGACGATAATTCCCATGTGTCCTCGGGAGCTCCTTTCTCATTATTAGACATTGTCCAGGCTTATCCTTTGCTACATAAAGGATTGGGCCACCTTGCCGCACTCTATTTACTTTATTTATTTGTTACTCGTTACTATTTATCTTATCACAAAACTATCTATCACCTACAATTTTAGTGCTTGCAGAGAAAACCTTACCGAAAACCGCTTATCATTTCCTTCTGCTCCTCGTTGGGTTCGACACTCTTACTTATCGAAAGGACTAAGATTGATCCCCTACACTTGCGGGTCATCAGGGATATACCCCACGGTGTGACCCGGCTGGAGATATGACCCGGCTGGGACTTGGCGTTTCATTGGTGACCCAACAGATTATAAGTCGGCGGACAGTTAAGCATTGTAAGCCGGCAGATAGATAAGCATTGTAAGTCGGCGGATAGTTAAGCATGTAAGCCAGCAGATAGTTAAGCCAGGCAGTTAAGCCAGATAGTTAATCCAGACAGTTAAGCTAGACAGTTAAGCTAGACAGTTAAGCCAGATGGTAAGCCGGATTGTAAGTCAGATCGTAAGCCGGCTTACGTTAAGAAGCCCAAGACGTTAAGAAGCCCATGGTAAGACATTAAAATAGGTTAAGTCCTAATCCGAGTTTGACTTACATGTAACCCGCCCCTTCAACTTATATAAGGAGGGGCTGGGCACCCAAGAGGGGAGGGCAGGAAAATAATTGTTAAGGCTAGACACAACTAGAGGAGAGCCAGTTATGCGACATCTCCCTCATGAGCATAATGAGACCTAGCCACAAACAGCATGTAGGGCTATTACCGGATGATGTTTCCCGGGGCCCAAAGCTGTCTAAATCCTTGTCTTGTGTGTTGATCCGCCTCGCGTCTCTCGTCCCAATCAACCCCTCCCAAGCTACCACATAGATGCGTTGGCCTCATGACTAAGTCCTCACACTAAGGACATCTGCCGTGACTATTCCACGACACCCGCCAAGAAGAAGACCACCGATCCCGTCGAGAACTTGAATGATGACGACGATGATAATGAGTCGGAGGTAGAACTTGACTCTCTTGGCTCATTTTTTATACAACTCATTGACAATGATTGTTATCAGGAGGAAGCCTAAGGCAGTCGTGTAGGGGATGATGAGGTAATTGTTCTTTCCTCCAGCTCCAAGTTTGTGCCAAAACAAAAAAATCGCCGAGCAAACCGGAAAGTAAGGCTTTCTCATCCTTTAGCTTATCTGGATCCCAACTATATTTTGAAGAAGCAGCAACATGAAGCTCGCCGTACGACCCAGAACAGCGGAAGCGGGATCCTCTCTTCCGGCTTACCAAACACCCTGCCCCTCGCAAGCGTCCTCCAGAGATCTCAACCACTTCCGACTTAATTTATCCCAGGGCCAGTCTTTACCGACAACCTCTTAATCCCTCCGATTCAAATTATCAGGGAACATCTCATTCCTCCTCTGGCGACTCAACAGGAACTCATGTCCCGGCCTTCAAACTGGTGCCAGGGTAATGTTAACAAACCTTTACTTTCAATCATATACTCAACTGTTGTGCTAACCTTGCCTTGTGTTTCATTTACAGGGCCATGGCCAAGCCTAGCAAGAAGGTGAAGGTGATGAAAAATCCTGAGAATCCTTCTGAGCCAGAGCAACAATTAGTAGAAACCTCTCATGAAGCTCCTGAAGCCATAGTTGATGAACCGCCTCTGGTTGATCACAACGCTAATGCTGACCCGATGGATGTGGATGCAACTATCAATCCACCAAGCCCTGCTAAGCCGGCTAGTCCTGCTAAGCCGCCAAGCTCTGCCAAAGCGCCAAGCCCCGTCAAACACACTGAAGATAAGGCTGGTGATGATGATGTTGCTATAACCGGGCATGGTTATACAGCGCCAGGCCAATCCACTGTTTTGTCAAAACACAGTGCCAAGGAGGAATTCTTTGTTGCTGATAAGGCAAATGGTCAACCAATCTGGACAACTATGCTCAACTTAGCGCTCAAGAAATTCATTCTGGGTATTTAAACCGCCTTTACACCAGCCGTGATTATGAAGCCGGCTTGGTAAATCTGATGAAGGAGCGTTTTGAGGTAAACACTACAATTCTTATTCGTGTAATCATACTTGCTTAGCCGCCAAGTTTACTGGATATGATAGAATAGAATGTGTTGTAAACTTGATCAATAATCTCCATAGATCAAATCCTGTAGCCCCCAAGGTCCGATTTATGCTTTCAACATAAATCGGGACTTCCAATAACAATACTTCAACTTTGCATGTGTAGCCCCCAAGGGCCGGCTTAATCTGTCAAGATAAGCCGGGTCTTTAGATAATAACACTTTGATTTCCGTCTGTAGCCCTCAAAGGGCTGGCTTAATCTGTTAAGATAAGTCGGGTCTCAATACCATACAGATCCAGAAACTTAATTATATAGCCCCCCTGAATCGGCTATACTCAACCTATGATAATCAGGTCATCATAAACTTGTCTTGAAAAAAGAGCAAGGTGCATTAGCCCCCAAGTGCCAAGTAAAATACTTATATTATGCTTGGGACTTCAAATAAATTCATAACCGCCCTTACTCATTGTTTATATCTTTCAGCCTGAGCTTAATAGCAAAGGATCCCAAGTTGCCGATCTTCAAGAGAACATTAAATCCCAGCAAGCAGAAACTTCCAAAGCCAGAGCTGAACTGACCACTGCCTTAGCAGTTACGGAAAAGTTGAAAAAAGATTTCAAAGCTGATCAGGCCAGCTGGGAATCAGAGAAGTCAACTCTGTTGAAGAGAGCGTAAGATGTTGAAGCGGCTCTTAAGCCGGTAGCTGAAGAGCTCGCCGGTTTAAAACATCAAATCAATGCCATGACTGCTGCCATATTTTGTAAGTAGTTTCATCTCAGTACTTGCTTTGAATGCATTTAGATCATTATTCATCCGGCTTATAAATTTCTTGTTGATGTAGGCTCCAGAGTTGCCCACCTTGGCACAAACATGCGCAAAAAGTTGAAAGCCGCCTACACACTTGTAGAGCAATTATATACAGGCGCGCAATGGGTCATCTGCACAGATGCACACAAGAAGCAGCCCTCCACCCTTATCAAGGAAACATTGGAGAAGCTTTCTGTGATGCCTTTGAGGATCCAAGAGATGAACAAATCTGCTGCAAGAGCCGGTGCACTCACTGCACTAACCCGGTCCAAGGCATGGTAGTCTGATCTTGATCTAGCAAACTTAGCAATTGGCTGCCCCAGTGTCAAAGAAGACAGGTCACCCTTTAGCGCAGAAGACTTTGCCACCATAGCAAGGGAAATGCGCCCTCTGGCAACTAAGCTAGCTGAAGATACCAATCTTACACATTACCAGTCAGTTTACGACTCCGACAACAAGAAGGTCAAGGCGCCGATTCACGAGTCACATGATCTGACTCCGCCCATCTGTAAGCACACTTTCGCCCCTGATCTTGACTCGTCCACTCTTATAAGTGATGAAGCTGTATTCAGAGCCTTGACTGGGACCAACTGGGCAACCACTGATTTCCAGCCAACGGGTGAAGAAGAATAGGATGAGCCGGCGTTGTATGATCCACAACCTTCAACTCATCAAGGCCAAGACCAGTAAGCCATAGGTCGGCTTAGCGTCTGTTCTCCATGAAACTATGAAAACAATTATTCTTTTGGGCCATTAGTTGCCTTGTAATAGGCTAGTAAAATACTTATCTACCATGCCATTGTTCACTTTTTGCTTGCATAACACTGCTGATCCATCATTGGGAAATCTGTCCCTTATGCTTTGTGGTATAATCAATTATGCAGATCTGGTTTGTCATTTTTCCCTGCATATAAACAGACAACAAGTACCCTGGCGGTTTACCCCAGGGCGGGTCATGATACCCCATATATAAAAAATCACTAAGGACTGATCAGCCCATAATCAGGGCCAGTTTATAAAAAAACCTTATATAACGAAATAACTATCATACCTGTCATATTTGTTCACTCTGCTGACTTATCATAAGTCATGTGGTAAAGGCAATAGCCTATAGACAGAAGCACAATGCCATGTTCAAAATATTCATACTGCCGGCTTATAATACCGCATGCAGCAAGGGGTGATATCCCAAAACTTGAGCAGAAAGCTCTAAGCATATGATCATTATATCCTGGCGACTTAAAGTCCAAAGCCAGGCCGGGTTAATAACACTCCGGATAAAGATATACATGAACCATACGGCAACATGGCCCTAATTGGTCTTTAGACCATGTATTGATATGTGATAAGAGAAGAAACTCCAAAAAATGTTCAAATGAAAGACAAATCAGAAAACGAGGCTTTCATAGGCCGCCAAGCCTAAAACTCAAGTGCTTTTATGGGCCACACAGTCGTTGAGTTAAACCTTAATTCAAAACCTTGTAAGTCGGGCATCACATGACCAATCACCATTTTAACGTTGACAAGTTCAGTGTCTTTATAAGAATAACTTTCAAGAGTACAGCGAGTCATTCCAGGATTACCTGGGCAGAGTGGCCAACTTACAAAGGTAGGATAACCCAGATTTTTTGGTGAATACACCTAGGCGTCCAAGCCTAAAGGGTCATAGCTATGCTAATGAGCCCCCAAGTTAAAGTTCATTCCAGGTTTATAAACCGAAATCAGAGCTATGCTCCATGAGGAGGCCCCCAAGTATATTTCAATCATGGCGTATAAGCCGGACCAAGAGGGTAATCTTTAGCTATGCTCAATGAGCAGGAAGCCCCCAAGTGATCATATGAAGTGACAATAAAGACTCATATTCTTTAGAATGAAACGACAGAGGCCCTGAATTATCAGGGATGCCGGCTTTATTATATTCATGATAATATATACATTGATAAAGTATGTACATCTCAAGAGCCGGTGGCTCAGGTGTAATAAGGCCGAAGATGAGCAATATTCCACAGCCGGCGGGTCTGCTCCTCCGACGTGCGTGAGTCCTTATGGTCTCGAACATCAATAAGGTAGTATGATCCGTTGTTCAGATTCTTGCTGACCACAAAGGGCCCTTCCCAAGGTGGGGATAGCTTGTGCATGTCAGTTTGATCCTGGATGAGCCGGAGCACTAAATCGCCTTCTTGAAAGGTTCTGGTTTTAACCCGGCGGCTGTGATAATGCTGCAGATCTTGCTGATAAATCACCGAACGAGCCGCCGTAAGGTCACGCTCCTCATCTAACAGGTCAATAGCATCCTGACGTGCTTTCTCAATGTCATCTTCAACATAAGCCGCCACACGAGGCGAATCGTGACGCATATCACTGGGGAGAATCGCGTCAGCTCCATAAACCATAAAGAAAGGCGTGTAACACATAGATCTGTTGGGGGTGGTATTGATACTCCAAAGCACCAAGGGCAACTCTTCCACCCAACAACCCGGTGTTCTCTGCAACGGAACCATAAGCCGGGGCTTGATACCTCTCAAGATTTCTTGATGTGCTCATTCAGCTTGGCCATTAGACTGGGGTTGAGCCACCGATGATACATCAAGCCAGATATGCTCTTGTTGACAGAATTATTTCATTGCCCCCTTAGACAAATTAGTACCATAATCAGTGATGATACTATGAGGATACCTAAAACAAAAGATCACCTTTTTGATGAATTGAACTGTTGTGGCTGCATCACATTTGCTGACCGGCTCGGCCTCAACCCACTTTGTAAACTTGTCAACTGCCACCAAGAGGTGGGTCTTTTATCCTTGGACCTTTTGAAAGGCCCAACCATATCCAGCCCCCAGACTGCAAACGGCCAAGTAATTGGAATCATCCTCAACTCTTGAGTCGGCACATGAGCACGTCTTGAGAATTTCTGACAACCATCACATTTACTGACCAGATCTTCTACATCAGCATGAGCTGTCAGCCAATAAAACCCATGACGAAAAGCTTTAGCAACGAGAGACTTAGAGCCGGCATGATGACCGCAATCTCCTTCATGAATCTCCCTTAAAATTGCATGGCCCTCCTCGGGATAAATGCATCGTTGAAACACCCCTGTAACACTACATCTGTGAAGTTCACCTTTGATAATAGTCATTGACTTAGACCACCGGGTTATCTGCCTGGCCAAAGTTTCATCCTCAGGTAACTCGCCCCCGGGTCATGTAAGCCAAATACGGAACAATCCAATCAGGGATAGCATGAAGAGCCGCCACTGAGGGAGTCCTGGATTAAGGGGTCCTCGGACGTCTGGCATGTTGACATGGGCCGGACTGATGGGCTGTGAAGATACAAGACCCACCTGTGTCCGGATGGGACTCTCCTTGGCGTGGAAGGCAAGCTTGGCGCCCGGATATGAAGATTCCTTTCTCTGTAACCGACTTTGTACAACCCTATTCCCCTCCGGTGTCTATGTAAACCGGTGGGCTTTGTCCGTAGAGGCAATCATAATCATACAGGCTAGACTTCTAGGGTTTTAGCCATCACAATCTCGTGGTAGATCAACTCTTGTAATACTCATATTCATCAAGATCAATCAAGCAGGAAGTAGGGTATTACCTCCATAGAGAGGGCCCGAACCTGGGTAAACATCGTGTCCCCCGCCTCCTGTTACCATCAACCTTAGATGCATAGTTCGGGACCCCCTACCCGAGATCCACCGGTTTTGACACCGACATTGGTGCTTTCATTGAGAGTTCTGCTGCGTCGTCACCAAAAGGTTTGATGGCTCCGTCAATCATCTACAACAATGCAGTCCAGGGGGTGGTTTTCCTCCTTGGATAGACCTTCATATTCGGCGGCTTCGCACTGCGGGCCAACTCGCTTGGCCATCTAGAGCAGATCGACAGCTACGCCCTGACCATCAGGTCAGGTTTGGAAGCTTGAATTACGTTGCCAATATCCGCGGAGACTTGATCTTCGTCGGATTTGAGCCCATGGCAGCTGCTCCCTGCCACCACGATGAACATGACCTAAATCTATCATCGGACCGTGCCCAGGAGATAGCGCCTGTAACTGCTCTAGCCCTGGATCTGGAGCAGATTGCGTCGTCCGGGGACAGGAAGCCCAACCCCACCGTGGAAGCCCCAGACTCAGCAGCGTTAGAGCCGCACACAAATCCAACCTCGAGCAGGGCCTGTGTCATCGGAACCTCGAATTCATCTCCGGCCATAGGTTCCGAACAGCGTGCATCCACGCCCATCAAACCTGATTAGGCGCCGATCATTGAATTCAGCTCCGCGGACATCTTTCGGCACTCACCTTTAGGCGATGTGCTAAACTCATTACAAGCACTCTCCTTATCAGGGGACTCTCAGTCGAACTATATCCGGTTTGGATTGGAAGCTGATAACGGAGAATTTCGCTTCCCACCCACCACCCACTTCATAGTGTCAGGACCCCGACTCAGTGGCACGCCGACCTAGCATGTAACACCTCATATCACTTTGCGGCCTCACGCATGGTATTCCCAAGGGTGTCGCCTTACTAGGCCCTGGACTGTTTGAGCCTTTTGGCACATGTATATGATAGTGTCGCTAGCATCCATATGACAAGGAGCCCGGGCTGACACGGCTAGTCGTGAACCCAAAGTGGCACTAACTTACAGGGACAGGCATACATGACCCAGCAACGAACGTGTCGGTCATCAGCGAGTGAATCCGGGCTATAGCAGCTGGGCTAGCAGGACTCCGGTAAACCAGGCTGTAGCAGGCTAACAGGACTCCGGTAGGCACCGCGTGACATTTCCCCAAAGGGACACACACATGAACGAAGAAGGACACATGCCGGCCAGCCTAAGTGTTCTGGAGCAGTAGCAAGCTACCAGGGCTCAGTGGAAGCACTAGGAGACATTTCTCGGTAAGAGAGGCTACCAAGGATAAACAACTAGATAGTCACGTCCCACACATACCAAGCATTTCAACAACATACACACAATATGCTCGATATGTGCAAATACAACACGGCATCACAACATGACTCTACAACTCAAGTATTTTATTCAATAGGCTCCGGGGAGCGAGATATTATAAACATGGGTCTCATGACCCAACATTCAGAGCACACAAGTCAAAGCACAAGCGGAAGCTTAACCTGTCTGAGTACAGACATCTACAAATGAAAAAGGCTGAGAAGCCTGACTACCTACCAGACCCCGCCGAGGGCACAAGATCGTAGCTGAGATAACAAGCTAAACGTCGAAGTCCACGCGGACTACTAGTGAGATGGAAGTCTCTGCAAAAACGTAAAATAGGCAAATGTGAGTACAAATGTACCCAACAAGACTTACATCAGAACTAACTACATATGCATCATTATCAACAAAGGGGATGGTGGGGTTTAACTGCGGCAAGCCAGCTTTGACTCGGTGGCTATCCTGAACTACGACTACAAGTAACTCTTTTGAGGTGGCGCACACGAGTCCACATATTCACCAACCAATACACCACTATGGATCCGCTCCCGTCTTCCTACGAGAACGCCATCCATGGCACTCACGCTTATCTTGCGCATTTTAGAGTATCCACTTTCACTTGTCTATGAACTGTATAGGCAACCCAGAGGTCCTTTACCGCGGACACGGCTATTCTAATAGATCATATTACCCTGCAGGGGTGTACTTCTTCACACACGCTCTCACCACTTACCGCCATGTACACGTCATGTATCTCGGCAACCTTCAAGCAGAAGCCTGGCGAGGGTGTCGGCCACGACCTGACTAACTACGCAAGTCTCTAGTACAGGTTTATCGCCTATTCGGGTTCCATCCGCAAGGAGATCCGGCCGGGGTGTCGCTCACAGCCCCAAACGATGTGTATAGGGTTCCAAGCCCACCAATTGGGCGGCGCTTGGCATACCCGGCCACGGTGCCTAGTCTGACCCAATGTCACGGCCCTAGAATTTGGTTGCAGATAGTGGCATTGCATCCATGCATCATGTTTAAATTCAATAAACTTGAATTGAGGAAATTTGAAAGCCTCAAAATTTTAAGTAAAAGAAGGGCAAATAACCCTGGAAAATGCATCCAATGTTTCCAAAAAGCTCTTCAATGATGTTTTCTATTTTTGGCAAGGGTTTTGGTCCAAACCAAAAATATGGAACATTTTTGAGGAATTATTTTGGCTATTTGGATTTAAATCAATAAATATTTGAGTTGGATTTAATTCTTCTATAAAAGAATTGCAAGTCCAACAATTCTGAAAAAACCTGTGAGTGGCTTCGAATATATTGCATCAAGCCACATAAATATTTTCAGAAGCTACTAAATGATTTGGGCTGTGTGAATCAAAACAGAATTGAAATATTAGAAAATAGAAACAGAAATGTGAAAAAAGAGAAAGGAACCTACCTGGCCCACTTACCTGTAGCCGGCCCAGCTTGACCGGCCCAGCCCACTTACCTCCTCGCTCGTCGTCTTCCTATGCCAGTAGGCAGAGGCGAAGACGCACGCGCGCGCTGGGAGGCCGCCACCTCCTGCTTCGCGCTGGAGGCTCATCCTCCTCCCTGTCCCCACGCCTGGAGACGGCCTCGACCCCCTCTATCCTCCCCCCCCCCTTCTCCCCTGACCATTTTCCTCTCTCCCTCCTCGTTCTTCACCCGAACAGAGAGCCCCGCCGGCCACCGCAGCCGCACACGTGCCCACTGTTGCCCCTGTGACAAACCACCATCCTCAGAAGCTCCGCTGCATCACTCTCCGTCTCCAAGCCGACGGCCACATCCTCAGAAGAACCACAACGTCGGGATCGAGCTCATCCTCATCACCATAGCCGCCGGACACCACAGACGGATTCGACGCCGCCAGGTCTTCCCTGAGCCCGCTGACTAGCTTCTCCGCCTCCCTGTGAGCTCCTGCTTCTCCCTCTATGCTAGCCCCCTCCGTTCCCGTCTGCTAGCCGCCGCATCTGTGATCTCACCGCCGGCGTCCATGTCGTCGCCGTCGTTCCAATGTTCAAAAATCGCGTCTGAGGACGTGGACGTGCTCCTGTCGTCTCTAAGAACCTAACCCACACCACAGCCTGCTCCCTTGCGTGTTGCAACGCCACGCTTGCTCGGAGCCGAGCTCCGGCCGCCGCTTCGCTCGCCGCTGCCGATGCCACAGCCCCACCCCGCACTTGCCACAGCCACCACTCGAAGCGCCGCTGCAGCCGCTCCCGAACGCCACTAGCCGCGCAACCTCTCGTGGACGGAGATGGCCAGACGACGAGCGCTGCCGCGTCCTGGTAACGCCGACGATTAGCCGCCGGTGATAGCCACTGTTAGGGGCTAATCACCTCGCTAACTAAGCCCCTATGCCACTGACAGCGGGCCCCGGCGGCTGGTTAAGTCCAAGTCAACACGGGGTTAACCCCTATCTCGCTGACCAGTGGGCCCCGCTTGTAAGGTTTGACCCTGGGTGGTCGTTGACTCGCTAACGTCACGCGGACGGCAGGCTGACGCAGTAAATCCTTTTCTGGAATTAGTTTAATTCTATTTAATCAGAAAATCAAGAAAAAGGCTTAAACTTCTAAAAATCATATAAATTCAACCGTAGCTCCAAATGAAGCAAGTTATATATGAAAAATGATCAAAAAAATCCAATATATCCATATGCACTAGTTTCATGCATGATAAAGCAACTAAAACCTGTTGTTTATATCAAAACATGATAATGCACTATTTAAATTCATAATTTGAGTTTGGGATTGAATCGTTGGTTCAAAATGACCCAAATCCATCTGGTTGTAGTTGCACTAGGCCAACACACTCATATTGCCATGTCATGAGCATGCATCATATTGTGCATTGCATTGATTGCGTTTCTTTCTCAGTTGCCGGTAATTGCCCCCTCTCGATAGATGCATTTCGACGATGTGATCAATGACACCAATGAAGAACTATACTATCTTCAGAAGTGCCAGGCAAGCAAAGCCCCCTTGTTCATTCCGATACAATCCCACTCTCTCGCTCCTGCTCTCTTTTACTGCATTAGGACAACAATGATTCAACTGTTACATGCTGCGGTAGTTGAACCCCTTTCCTCTACATGACCTGTCATTGCCACAGTAAATAGATGAAACCCACTAGCATGAGTAGGAGTTGTTTGAGCCCTGATGTGCCTACTCATTCATGCTTGTTTGTCATGCCTGCTACTGCTTAGAGTTGAGTCAGGTCTGATTCATCGGGGATGAATCAGAGGTGTGTGAACATGTCCTACTGTGTGTGAGCTAAGTGTGTGAACACGATTTGGTAAAGGTAGCGGTGAGAGGCCATGTAGGAGTACATGGTGGGTTGTCTCATTGAAACCATCCTCAGGAACTGAGTTCTGTGTTTGTGATCCATGAACAGTTACTACCACACATTGGGTTCCGGTAACTCGACCCCTCTCGACTTATTAATCAGCATGATCTCTGTCCAGGAGTTGCAACTAGTTTTTGGTGTTTGTAGGTAGTGTTAGTAGTCTACCAAGTGGCACCCGATACAGGTGGGCTTCGGACAGACTAGGCACAGTGGCCCGGTGTACCAAGTGGCACCCGGATGGTGGACTTGGGAACCCTGCACACATCGTTTGGGGCCGTGAGCGACACCCCGGCCGGATCTCCTTGCGGATGGAACCCGAATAGGCGATAAACCTGGACTAGAGACTTGTGTGGTTAGTCAGGTCATGGCCGACTCCCTCGCCAGGCTTCCGCTTGAAGGTTGCCGAGATACATGACGTGTACATGGCGGTAAGTGGCGAGAGCGTGTGTGAAGAAGTACACCCCTGCAGGGTTAATATGATCTATTCGAATAGCCGTGTCCGCTGCAAAGGACTTCTGGGTTGCATGTACAGTTCATAGACAAGTGAAAGTGGATACCTTAAAATACGCAAGATAAGCATGAGTGCTATGGATGGCCTTCTTGTAGGGAGACGGGAGCGAATCCATAGTGGTGTATTGATATGGTGAATATGTGGACTCGTGTACGCCACCTCAAAAGAGTTACTTGCAGTCGTAGTTTAGGATAGCCACCGAGTCAAAGCTGGCTTGCTGCAGTTAAACCCCACCATCCCTTTGTTGACAATGATGCATATGTAGTTAGTTCTGATGTAAGTCTTGCTGGGTACATTTGTACTCATGTTTGCCTATTTTATGATATTGCAGAGAGACTTCGGTCTCACTAGTAGTTCCACATGGACTTTGATGTTTATCTTGTTACCTCAGCTATGATCTTGTGCCCTCGGCAGGATCTAGTAGATAGCCAGGCTTCTCGGCCTTTTTCATTTGTAGATGTCTGTACTCAGACATGTTAAGCTTCCGCTTGTGCTTTGACTTGTATGCTCTGAATGCTGGGTCGAGAGACCCATGTTTGTAATATCTCGCTCCTTGGAGCCTATTGAATAAAATACATGAGTTGTAGAGTCATGTTGTGATGCCGTGTTGTATTTGCACATATCGAGCATATTGTGTGTATGTTATTGAAATGCTTGGTATGTGTGGGATCTGACTATCTAGTTGTTTATCCTTGGTAGTCTCTCTTACCGGGAAATGTCTCCTAGTGCTTCCACTAAGCCTTGGTAGCTTCCTACTGCTCCGGAACACTTAGGCTGGCCGGCATGTGTCCTTCTTCATTCCTGTGTCTGTCCCTTCGGGGAAATGTCACGCGGTGTCTACCGAAGTCCTGTTAGCCTGCTATAGCCCGGTTTACTGGAGTCCTGCTAGCTCAGTTGCTACAGCCCGAATTCACTCGCTGATGACTGACACGTTCATTGCTGGGTCATGTATGCCTATCCCTGTAAGTTAGAGCCACTTTGGGTTCACGACTAGCCATGTCAGCCCGGGTTCTTTGTCATATGGATGCTAGCAACACTATCATATACGTGTGCCAAAAGGCGCAAACGGTCCCGGGCCTGGTAAGGCGACACCCGTGGGAATACCGTGCGTGAGGCCGCAAAGTGATATGAGGTGTTACATGCTAGATCAGTGTGGCATAGGATCGGGGTCCTGACACCCAAGCCCACCTGTACCAGGTGCCACTTGGTGGACTACTAACACAACCTACAAACACCAGAAACTAGTTGCAACTCCAGGACAGAGATCAGGCTGATTAATAAGCCGAGAGGGGTCGAGTTATCGGAACCCAATGTGTGGTAGTAACTGTTCATGGATCACAAACACAGAACTCTGTTCCTGAGGACGGCTTCAATGAGACAACCCACCATGTACTCCTACATGGCCTCTCACCGCTACCTTTACCAAATCGTGTTCACACACTTAGCTCACACATAGTAGGACATGTTCAACACCATTCCAATTCATCCCCGATGAATCAGACCTGACTCAACTCTAAGCAGTAGCAGGCATGAAAAACAAGCATGAATGAGTAGGCACATCAGGGCTCAAACAACTCCTACTCATGCTAGTGGGTTTCATCTATTTAATGTGGCAATGACAGGTCATGCAGAGGAAAGGGGTTCAACTACCGCAGCATGTAACAGTTGAATCATTGTTGTCCTAATGCAGTAACAGAGAGCAAGAGCGAGAGAGTGGGATTGTATAGGAATGAACAAGGAGGTTTTGCTTGCCTGGCACTTCCGAAGATAGTATAGCTCTTCATCGGTGTCATCGAACTCATCGTCGAAACAACGTCTACTCAGGGGGAATGAACACCAGCAAACAAGAGGGAACACAATCAATGCAATACAACAATATGATGCATGATCATGACATGTCAAGAATGTTATGATTTACACTAATGCACCTAGCAACAGTTTAAATGAACTCCATATGAACTAAGGGTTCATATGCAAACTCCATATTTAGCATTTAAAATGCCATTATCATGTTTTCACCTATACAACATGTATAACTTAGTTCGACATGCATGAAAATGATACAGATGGACATATTGGATTTTTCTGATCATTTTTCATATATAATTTATCTTATTTGGAGTTATAGATAATTTTCTATGAATTTTAGAAGTTTTGACTATTTTCTGAAATTTCCTGAATTAATAAAAATCCAGAAAATGCATTACCGCGCCAGCATAACGTCTGAGTGACGTCGGCAGGTCAACGGCCAGCCAGGCCCACTGGTCAGCGAGACAGGGATTAACCCCGTATTGACTTGGACATTGACTCGCTGCGGGGCCCGCTGTCAGTGACTAGGTGAGGTCGAGCTGGCGGGGATTAGCGCTAATGACAAAGCCACGTCAACCCTCGCCGTAGTTTCGCCAGCGGTGACCAAAACTATGCCCGAAGCTCACCGGGGCTGCGCTACTGGCGGCGGGTGGACGCGCGAAGGCCATGAGAAGATAGCCCGCACACGCGCGCATCTAGCTGGGTGCTCGTGAGGCCGCAGGGTCGCCGGAAACGATGGCCACGACCACGAAGGCGGCGGCTGGACTTCGACCAATGACGGGTTGGTCGCTACGGGGCACTACAAGACGGGCGGCTGGGTGTTCGGAGCTCCTGGCAACGTGTTGAGCACGATGGAGCGCTCAGACGCGAGCGGCGCTCGCTCTAGCCTCGGCGGCTTCATGGTTGGCGGTGAGGGGCTCTCGGTTCCAGTGCCCTGTGTAGCTAGGGGACGGGGACGAACTCGGGGAGCAGGGGGAAAACAGCGAAGCTCACCGCGCATCGGATGGGGTCATCGACGAGCTTGGGGGCGGACGGGTGATGGCGAATCGGCGGCGGCCATCGGCGGCGGTCGAGGACGAAGACAAGCCTGTTGTAGGTGAAGCGGGGCATCCCGCACTGCTTGGATCCATGGAGAGGACGAGGACGATGTCCCGGGGCTCTTGGACACATCAGGGGAGCAAGGGGGTGACTATGGCCGCGGTAAACAACGTCGGCGGCGACGAGCTCCGCTCGGTGGGGAAGAGAGAGGGATCCAGGGGGCAGTGAGGGTGAGGGAGAGAGCGAGGAGGGTCCAGGAGGTGTCGTGGCGTCCGCAGCGGCGTCGCGGAAGGGGGCAGGCAGGCAGGTAGGGAGGAGGTGGCGCTTGAAGGAAATATGCCCTAGAGGCAATAATAAAGTTATTATTTATTTCCTTATTACATGATAAATGTTTATTATTCATGCTACAATTGTATTAACCGGAAACATAATACATGTGTGAATACATAGACAAACATAGTGTCACTAGTATGCCTCTACTTGACTAGCTCGTGAATCAAAGATGGTTAAGTTTCCTAGCCATAGACATGAGTTGTTATTTGATTAACGGGATTACATCATTACGAGAATGATGTGATTGACTTGACCCATTCCGTTAGCTTAGCACTTGATCGTTTAGTATGTTGCTATTGCTTTCTTCAAGACTTATACATGTTCCTATAACTATGAGATTATGCAACTCCCATTTACCGGAGGAACATTTTGTGTGCTACCAAACGTCACAACGTAACTGGGTGATTATAAAGGAGCTCTACAGGTGTCTCCGAAGGTACATGTTGAGTTGGCGTATTTCGAGATTAGGATTTGTCACTTCGATTGTCGGAGAGGTATCTCTGGGCCCTCTCGGTAATGCGCATCACTATTAGCCTTGCAAGCATTGTAACTAATGAGTTAGTTGCAGGATGATGTATTACGGAACGAGTAAAGAGACTTGCTGGTAACGAGATTGAGCTAGGTATAGGATACCGACGATCGAATCTCAGGCAAGTAACATACCGATGACAAAGGGAACAACGTATGTTGTTATGCGGTTTGACCGATAAAGATCTTCGTAGAATATGTAGGAGCCAATATGAGCATCCAGGTTCTGCTATTGGTTATTGACCGGAACGTGTCTTGGTCATGTCTACATTGTTCTCGAGCCCGTAGGGTCCGCACGCTTAAGGTTTCGATGATAGTTATATTATGAGTTTATGAGTTTTGATGTACCTAAGGAGTTCGGAGTCCCGGATGAGATCGGGGACATGACGAGGAGTCTCAGAATGGTCGAGACGTAAAGATCGATATATTGGACGACTATATTCGGACTTCGGAAAGGTTCCGAGTGATTCGGGTATTTTTCGGAGTACCGGAGAGTTACGGGAATTCGCCGGGGAGAAGTATTGGGCCTTATTGGGCCATACGGGAAAGAGAGAGGGGCTGCCTAGGGCAGGCCGCGCCCCCCCCCAAGGCCTAGTCCGAATTGGACTAGGGGGAGGGGCCGCACCCCCTCCTTCCTTCCCTTCTCTCTTCCCCTTCCTTCTCTCCTACTCCTACTAGGAAAGGAGGAGTCCTACTTCCGGTGGGAGTAGGACTCCCCCCTTGGGCGCGCCTCCTCCTCCTTGGTCGGCCCTCCTCCCCTTGCTCCTTTATATACGGGGGCAGGGGGGCACCCCATAGACACACAAGTTGATCTTCGTGATCGTTCCTTAGCCGTGTGTGGTGCCCCCCTCCACCATATTCCACCTCGGTCATATCGTTGCGGTGCTTAGGCGAAGCCCTGCGTCGGTAGAACATCATCATCGTCACGACGCCGTCGTGCTGACGGAACTCATCCCCGACACCCTGCTGGATCGGAGTCTGGGGATCGTCATCGAGCTGAACGTGTGCTGAACTCGGAGGTGCCGTACGTTCGGTGCTTGGATCGGTCGGATCATGAAGACGTACGTGTTGGAAATATGCCCTAGAGGCAATAATAAATTGATTATTATTATATTTCCTTGTTCATGATAATCGTTTATTATCCGTGCTAGAATTGTATTGATAGGAAACTCAGATACATGTGTGGATACATAGACAACACCATGTCCCTAGTAAGCCTCTAGTTGACTAGCTCGTTGATCAATAGATGGTTACGGTTTCCTAACCATGGACATTGGATGTCATTGATAACAGGATCACATCATTAGGAGAATGATGTGATGGACAAGACCCAATCCTAAGCCTAGCACAAGATCATGTAGTTCGTATGCTAAAGCTTTTCTAATGTCAAGTATCATTTCCTTAGACCATGAGATTGTGCAACTCCCGGATACCGTAGGAGTGCTTTGGGTGTGCCAAACGTCACAACGTAACTGGGTGGCTATAAAGGTACACTACAGGTATCTCTGAAAGTGTCTGTTGGGTTGGCACGAATCGAGACTGGGATTTGTCACTCCGTGTGACGGAGAGGTATCTCTGGGCCCACTCGGTAGGACATCATCATAATGTGCACAATGTGATCAAGGAGTTGATCACGGGATGATGTGTTACGGAACGAGTAAAGAGACTTGCCGGTAACGAGATTGAACAAGGTATCGGGATACCGACGATCGAATCTCGGGCAAGTATCGTACCGCTAGACAAAGGGAATTGTATACGGGATTGATTAAGTCCTTGACATCGTGGTTCATCCGATGAGATCATCGTGGAACATGTGGGAGCCAACATGGGTATCCAGATCCCACTGATGGTTATTGACTGGAGAGTCATCTCGGTCATGTCGGCATGTCTCCCGAACCCGTAGGATCTACACACTTAAGGTTCGGTGACGCTAGGGTTATAGAGATATAAGTATGCGGTAACCCAAAAGTTGTTCGGAGTCCCGGATGAGATCCCGGACGTCACGAGGAGTCCCAAAATGGTCCAGAGGTAAAGAATTATATATAGAAAGTGCTATTTCGGCTACCGGGACAAGTTTCGGGGTCACCGGTATTGTACTGGGACCACCGGAAGGGTCCCGGGGGTCCACCGGGTGGGGCCACCTGCCCCGGGGGGGGCACATGGGCTGTAGGGGGTGCGCCTTGACCTGTATGGGCCAAGGGCACCAGCCCCAAGAGGCCCATGCGCCAAGAGATAAGGGAAAGAAAGAATCCTAAAGGGGGAAGGCACCTCCGAGGTGCCTTGGGGAGGATGGACTCCTCCCTGGTCGCACCCTTCCTTGGAGGAAGGGCCAAAGCTGCGCCCCCCCCCCTCTCCCTTGGCCCTATATATAGTGGGGGGAAGGGAGGGCAGCAACACCTAAGCCCTGGCGCCTCCCTCTCCCTCCCATGACACTTCTCCCTCCTCCTGCAGCGCTTGGCGAAGCCCTGTTGGAATCCCGCTACTTCCACCACCACGCCGTCGTGCTGCTGGATCTCCATCAACCTCTCCTTCCCCCTTGCTGGATCAAGAAGGAGGAGACGTTGCTTCTCCGTACGTGTGTTGAACGCAGAGGTGCCGTCCATTCGGCGCTAGGATCATCGGTGATTTGGATCACGACGAGTACGACTCCATCAACCCCGTTCTCTTGAACGCTTCCGCACGCGATCTACAAGGGTATGTAGATCCACTCCCCCCTCGTTGCTAGATGACTCCATAGATTGATCTTGGTGATACGTAGAAAATTTTGAATTATTGCTACGTTCCCCAATAGTGGCATCATGAGCTAGGTCTATGCGTAGTTTCTATGCACGAGTAGAACACAAAGTAGTTGTGGGCGTTGATTTTGTTCAATATGCTTACCGTTACTAGTCCAATCTTGTTTCGACGGTATTGTGGGATGAAGCGGCCCGGACTGACCTTACACGTACTCTTACGTGAGACTGGTTCCACCGACTGACATGCACTAGTTGCATAAGGTGGCTAGCGGGTGTCTGTCTCTCCCACTTTAGTCGGAACGGATTCGATGAAAAGGGTCCTTATGAAGGGTAAATAGCAATTGGCATATCACGTTGTGGTTTTGCGTAGGTAAGAAACGTTCTTGCTAGAAACCCATAGCAGCCACGTAAAACATGCAAACAACAATTAGAGGATGTCTAACTTGTTTTTGCAGGGTATGCTATGTGATGTGATATGGCCAAAGGATGTGATGAATGATATATGTGATGTATGAGATGATCATGTTCTTGTAATAGGAATCACGACTTGCATGTCGATGAGTATGACAACCGGCAGGAGCCATAGGAGTTGTCTTAATTTATTTATGACCTGCGTGTCAACATAAACGTCATGTAATTACTTTACTTTATTGCTAACCGTTAGCTGTAGAAGTAGAAGTAATAGTTGGCGAGACAACTTCATGAAGACATGATGATGGAGATCATGATGATGGAGATCATGGTGTCATGCCGGTGATGATGATGATCATGGAGCCCCGAAGATGGAGATCAAAAGGAGCAATATGATATTGGCCATATCATGTCACTGTTTGATTGCGTGTGATGTTTATCATGTTTATACATCTTGTTTACTTAGAACGACAGTAGTAAATAAGATGATCCCTCATAATAATTTCAAGAAAGTGTTCCCCCTAACTGTGCACCGTTCCGACAGTTCGTTGTTTCGAAGCACCACGTGATGATCGGGTGTTAGACTCTAACGTTCACATACAACGGGTGTAAGACAGATTTACACACACGAAACACTTAGGTTGACTTGACGAGCCTAGCATGTACAGACATGGCCTCGGAACACAAGAGACCAAAAGGTCGAACATGAGTCGTATAGAAGATACGATCAACATGAAGATGTTCACCGATGTTGACTAGTCCGTCTCACGTGATGATCGGACACGGCCTAGTTGACTCGGATCATGTAATCACTTAGATGACTAGAGGGATGTCTATCTGAGTGGGAGTTCATAAGATGAACTTAATTATCTTGAACATAGTCAAAAGGTCTTCGCAAATTATGTCATAGCTCGCGCTTTAGTTCTACTGTTTAGATATGTTCCTAGAGAAATTTTAGTTGAAAGTTGCTAGTAGCAATTATGCGGACTAGGTCCGTAAACTGAGGATTGTCCTCATTGCTTCATAGAAGGCTTATGTCCTTAATGTACCGCTCAGTGTGCTGGACCTCGAACGTTGTCTGTGGATGTTGCGAACATCTGACATACACATTTTGATAACTACGTGATAGTTCAGTTAAATGGTTTAGAGTTGAGGCACCGAAGACGTGTCAAAACATCGCGAAACATATGAGATGTTTCGAGGGCTGAAATTGGGATTTTCAGGCTCGTGCCCACGTCAAGAGGTATAAGACCTCCGACAATTTTTCTTAGCCTGCAAACTAAGGGAGAAAAGCTCAATTGTTGAGCTTGTGCTCAGATTGTCTGAGTACAACAATCGCTTGAATCGAGTGGGAGTTGATCTTCCAGATGAAATAGTGATGGTTCTCCGAAGTCATTACCACCAAGCTGCTTGAGCTTCGTGATGAACTATAATATATCAGGGACATATATGATGATCCTTGAGATATTCGCGATGTTTGACACCACAAAAGTAGAGATCAAGAAGGAGCATCAATTGTTGATGGTTGGTGAAACCACTAGTTTCAAGAAGGGCAAGGGCAAGAAGGGATACTTCATGGAACGGCAAATCAGCTGCTGCTCTAGTGAAGAAACCCAAGGTTGAACCCAAACCCGAGACTAAGTGCTTCTGTAATAAAGGGGAACAGCCACTGGAGCAGAATTACCCTAGATACTTGGTAGATGAGAAGGCTGGCAAGGTCGATAGAAGTATATTGGATATGCATTGTGTTAATGTGTATTTTACTGGTACTCCTAGTAGCACCAGGGTATTAGATACCGGTTCGGTTGCTAAGTGTTAGTAACTTGAAATAAAAGCTACGGAATAAACGGAGACTAGCTAAAGGTGAGATGACGATATGTGTTGGAAGTATTTCCATGGTTGATCAAATATCATACGCTCCCTCTACCATCAAGATTGGTGTTTGCGTTGAGCATAGACATAATTGGATTATGTCTATCACAATACGATTAGGAGAGAGTAATGGTTACTCTGTTTATTTGAATAATACCTTCAATGGTCTTACACCTAAAATGAATGGTTTATTGAATCTCGATCGTAGTGATACACATGTTCATACCAAAAGATAGTAATGATAGTACCACCTACTTGTGGCACTGCCACGTAAGTCATATCGGTATAAAACGCATGAAGAAGCTCCATGTTGATGGATCTTTGGGCTCACTCGTTTTTGAAAAGTTTGAGGCATGCGAACCATGTCTATTGGTGTATATGCATGAAGAAACTCCATGCAAATGGACCGTTTGGACTCACTTGATTTTGAATCACTTGAGACATGCAAATCATACCACATGGGCAAGATGACTGAAAGCCTCATTTTCAGTAAAATGGAACTAGAAAGCAACTTGTTGGAAGTAATACATTTTGATGTGTGCAATCCAATGAGTGCTGAGGCATGTAGTGGATATCGTTATGTTCTTACTTCACAGATGATTTGAGTAGATGTTGAGTATATTTACTTGATGAATCATGAGTCTGAATTATTGAAAGGTTCAAGTAATTTCAGGGTGAAGTTGAAAGATCGTCGTGACAAGAGGATAAGATATCTATGATATGATCATAGAGATGAATATCTGAATTACGAGTTTGGCATAGAATTAAGACATTGTGGAAATTGTTTCACAACTAATACAGCCTGGAACACCATAGTGTGATGGTGTGTCCGAACATCATAACTGCACCCTATTGGATATGATGCATACCATGATGTCTCTTATCGAATTACCACGATAGTTTATGGGTTAGGCATTAGAGACAACCACATTCACTTTAAATAAGGCACCACGTAATTCCGATGAGATGACACCGTATGAACTATGGTTTAGAGAAACCTAAGCTGTCATTTCTTAAAAGTTTGGGGCTGCGACGCTTATGCGAAAAAGTTTCAGGCTGATAAGCTCGAACCCAAAGCGGATAAATGCATCTTCATAGGACACCCAAAACAGTTGGGTATACCTCCTGTTTCAGATTCGAAAGCAATAAGGGATTGTTTCTAGAATCGGGTCCTTTCTCGAGGAAAAGTTTCTCTCGAAAGAATTGAGTGGGAGGATGGTGGAGACTTGATGAGGTTATTGAACCGTCTCTTCAACTAGTGTGTGACAGGGCACAGGGAGTTGTTCCTGTGGCACCTACACCAATTGAAGTGGAAGCTTATGATAGTGATCATGAAACTTCAAATCAAGTCACTATCAAACCTCGTGGGATGACAAGGATGTGTACTACTTCAGAGTGGTACGTGATCCTGTCTTGGAAGTCATGTTGCTAGACAACAATGAACCTACGAGCCATGGAGAAGCGATGGTGGGCCCGGATTCCGATAAATGGCTCGAGGCCATAAAATCTGAGAGAGGATCCATGTATGAAAACAAAGTGTAGACTTTGGCAGAACAGCTCGATGGTCGTAAGGCTGTTGAGTGCAGATGGATTTTTAAAAGGAAGACGGACAATGATGGTAAATATCACCATTTAGAAGGCTCGACTTGTCGTTAAGAAGTTTCCCGACAAGTTCAAGGAGTTGGCTGCGGTGAGACTTTCTCACTCGTAGCGATGCTAAGAGTCTGTTGGAATTATATTAGCGATTACTGCATTATTTATGAAATCTTGCAAATAGGATGTCAAAAACATTGTTTCCTCGATGATTTTCTTGAGGAAAGGTTGTATGTGATACAACCGGAAGGTTTTGTCAATCCTGAAAGATGCTAATAAGTATGCAAAGCTCCAGCAATCCTTCTAAGGACTGGAGTAAGCATCTCGGAGTTGGAATGTACGCTTTGATGAGATGATCAAAGATTTTGGGTTTATACAAAGTTTATGAGAAACTTGTATTTCCAAAGAAGTGAGTGGGAGCACTATAGAATTTCTGATGAGTATATGTTGTTGACATATTGTGGATCAGAAATGACGTAGAATTTCTGGAAAGCATATAGGGTTATTTGAAAAGTGTTTTTCAACGGAAAACCTGGATTAGGCTACTTGAGTATTGAGCATTAAGATCTAAAAGGATAGATCAAAATTCTTAATGGTACTTTCAAATGAGCACATACCTTGACATGATCTTGAAGGTGTTCAAGATGGATCAGTCAAAGAAGGAGTTCTTGCCTGAGTTGTAAGGTATGAAGTTAAGACTTAAAGCTCAACCACGGCAGAAGAAAGAGGAAGGATGAAGGTCGTCCCCTATGCTTTTATCATAGGCTCTCTACAGTATGCTATGTTGTGTACCGCACCTGAAGTGTGCCTTGCCATGAGTCAGTCAAGGGGTACAAGAGTGATCCAAGAATGGATCACAGGACAGCGGTCAAAGTTATCCTTAGTAACTAGTGGACTAAGGAATTTTCTCGATTATGGAGGTGGTAAAAGAGTTCGTCGTAAAGGGTTACGCCGATGCAAACTTTGACACTAATCCAGATTATTTTGAGTAGTAAACTGGATTCGTATAGTAGAACAGTTGTTTGGAATAGCTCCAAATAGAACGTGGTAGCTGCATTTAGGAGATGACATAGAGATTTGTAAAGCACACACAGATCTAAAAGGTTCAGATCCGTTGACTATAACATCTCTCACAAGCATAACATGATCAAACCCAGAACTCACCGAGTATTAATCACATGGTAATGTGAACTAGATTATTGACTCTAGTAGACTCTTTGGGTGTTAGTCACATGGGGATGTGACCTTGAGTGTTAATCACATATCGATGTGAACTAGATTATTGACTCTAGTGCAAGTGGGAGACTGTTGGAAATATGCCCTAGAGGCAATAATAAATTGATTATTATTATATTTCCTTGTTCATGATAATCGTTTATTATTCATGCTAGAATTGTATTGATAGGAAACTCAGATACATGTGTGGATACATAGACAACACCATGTCCCTAGTAAGCCTCTAGTTGACTAGCTCGTTGATCAATAGATGGTTACGGTTTCCTAACCATGGACATTGGATGTCATTGATAACAGGATCACATCATTAGGAGAATGATGTGATGGACAAGACCCAATCCTAAGCCTAGCACAAGATCATGTAGTTCGTATGCTAAAGCTTTTCTAATGTCAAGTATCATTTCCTTAGACCATGAGATTGTGCAACTCCCGGATACCGTAGGAGTGCTTTGGGTGTGCCAAACGTCACAACGTAACTGGGTGGCTATAAAGGTACACTACAGGTATCTCCGAAAGTGTCTGTTGGGTTGGCACGAATCAAGACTGGGATTTGTCACTCCGTGTGATGGAGAGGTATCTCTGGGCCCACTCGGTAGGACATCATCATAATGTGCACAATGTGATCAAGGAGTTGATCACGGGATGATGTGTTACGAAACGAGTAAAGAGACTTGCCGGTAACGAGATTGAACAAGGTATCGGGATACCGACGATCGAATCTCGGGCAAGTATCATATCGCTAGACAAAGGGAATTGTATACGGGATTGATTAAGTCCTTGACATCGTGGTTCATCCGATGAGATCATCGTGGAACATGTGGGAGCCAACATGGGTATCCAGATCCTGCTGATGGTTATTGACCGGAGAGTCATCTCGGTCATGTCTGCATGAGGTATGGTGACGCTAGGGTTATAGAGATATAAGTATGCGGTAACCCGAAAGTTGTTCGGAGTCCCGGATGAGATCTCGGACGTCACGAGGAGTTCCGGAATGGTCCGGAGGTAAAGAATTATATATAGAAAGTGCTATTTCGGCTATCGGGACAAGTTTCGGGGTCACCGGTATTGTACCGGGACCACCGGAAGGGTCCCGGGGGTCCACCGGGTGGGGCCACCTGCCCTGGGGGCCACATGGGCTGTAGGGGGTGCGCCTTGACCTGTATGGGCCAAGGGCACCAGCCCCAAGAGGCCCATGCGCCAAGAGATAAGGGAAAGAAAGAGTCTTAAAGGGGGAAGGCACCTCCGAGGTGCCTTGGGGAGGATGGACTCCTCCCTGGCCGCACGCTTCCTTGGAGGAAGGGCCAAAGCTGCGCCCCCCCCCCCTCTCCCTTGGCCCTATATATAGTGGGGGGAAGGGAGGCAGCAACACCTAAGCCCTGGCGCCTCCCTCTCCCTCCCATGACACTTCTCCCTCCTCCCGCAGCGCTTGGCGAAGCCCTGTTGGAATCCCGCTAATTCCACCACCACGCCGTCGTGCTGCTGGATCTCCATCAACCTCTCCTTCCCCCTTGCTGGATCAAGAAGGAGGAGACATCGCTGCTTCATACGTGTGTTGAACGCGGAGGTGCCGTCCGTTGGGCGCTAGGATCATCAGTGATTCGGATCACGACGAGTACGACTCCATCAACCCCGTTCTCTTGAACGTTTCCGCGCACAATCTACAAGGGTATGTAGATCCACTCCCCCTCGTTGCTAGATGACTCCATAGATTGATCTTGGTGATACGTAGAAAATTTTGATTTATTGCTACGTTCCCCAACAGTACGACTACAACAACCGCGTTGTCATAACGCTTCCGCTTACGGTCTACGAGGGTACGTGGACAACACTCTCCCCTCTCGTTGCTATGCATCACCATGATCTTGCATGTGCGTAGGAATTTTTTTTGAAATTACTACATTCCCCAACAGTGGCATCCGAGCCAGGTTTTATGCGTTGATGTTATATGCACGAGTAGAACACAAATGAGTTGTGGGCGATACAAGTCATACTGCTTACCAGCATGTCATACTTTGGTTCAGCGGTATTGTGAGATGAAGCGGCCCGGACCGACATTACGCGTACACTTACGCAAGACTGGTTTCACCGTTACGAGCACTCGTGCTTAAAGGTGACTAGCGGGTGTCTGTCTCTCTCACTTTAGTTGAACCGAGTGTGGCTATGCCCGGTCCTTGCGAAGGTTAAAACAGCACTAACTTGACAAACTATCATTGTGGTTTTGATGCGTAGGTAAGAACGGTTCTTGCTCACCCCGTAGCAGCCACGTAAAATTTGCAACAACAAAGTAGAGGACGTCTAACTTGTTTTTGCAGGGCATGTTGTGATGTGATATGGTCAAGACATGATGCTATGTTTTATTGTATGAGATGATCAAGTTTTGTAACCGAAGTTATCGGCAACTGGCAGGAGCCATATGGTTGTCGCTTTATTGTATGAAATGCAAACGCCCTGTAATTGCTTTACTTTATCACTAAGCAGTAGCGATAGTCGTAGAAGCAATAGATGGCGTAACGACAACGATGCTACGATGGAGATCAAGGTGTCGCGCCGGTGACGGTGGTGATCACGACGGTGCTTCGGAGATGGAGATCACAAGCACAAAATGATGATGGCCATATCATATCACTTATATTGAATTGCATGTGATGTTTATCCTTTATGCATCTTATCTTGATTTGATTGATGGTAGCATTTTAAGATGATCTCTCACTAAAATTATCAAGAAGTGTTCTCCCTGAGTATGCACCGTTGCGAAAGTTCTTCGTGCTGAGACACCACGTGATGATCGGGTGTGATAGACTCTACGTTCAAATACAACGGGTGCAAAACAGTTGCACACGCGGAATACTCGATAGTTCAGTGTGCCATGCTTTACGGCTTGGATCCGGGTCCTCAATGACGTTTTGAACGTCATGGAGCATATGAGATGTTCCAGGAGTTGAAGTTAATATTTCCAGCAAATACCCGAGTTGAGAGATATGAAGTCTCCAACAAGTTCTATAGCTAAAAGATGGAGGAGAATCGCTCAACTAGTGAGCATGTGCTCAGATTGTCTGGGTACTTCAATCGCTTGAATCAAGTGGGAGTTAATCTTCCAGATAAGATAGTGATTGACAGAATTCTCTAGTCACCATCACTAAGTTACTAGAACTTCGTGATGAACTATAGTATGCAAGGGATGACGAAAACGATTCCCGAGCTCTTCGTGATGTTGAAATCGACGAAGGTAGAAATCAAGAAAGAGCATCAAGTGTTGATGATTGACAAGACCACTAGTTTCAAGAAAAGGGCAAAGGGAAAGAAAGGGAAACTTCAAGTAGAATGCCAAACAAGTTGTCACTCCCGTGAAGAAGACCAAAGCTGGACCAAAGCCTGAAACTGAGTGCTTAGACTGCAAAGGAAATGGTCACTGGAAGCGGAAATGCCCTGAATATTTGGTGGATAAAAAGGATGGCAAAGTGAACAAGGGTATATTTGATATACAGGTTATTGATGTGTGCCTTACTAGTGTTTATAGTAGCCCCTGAGTATTTGATATTTTTTCGGTTGCTAAGATTAGTAACTCGAAACAGGAGTTACAGAATAAACAGAGACTAGTTGAAGGGGAAGTGACGATGAGTGTTGGAAATAGTTCCAAGATTGATATGATCATCATCGCACACTCCCTATACTTTCGGGATTAGTGTTAAACCTAAATAAATGTTATTTGGTGTTTGCGTTGAGCATGAATATGATTTGATCATGTTTATTGCAATACGGTTATTCATTTAAAGTTAGAGAATAATTGTTGTTCTGTTTACATGAATAAAACCTTCAATGGTCATACACCCAATGAAAATAGTTTGTTGGATCTCGATCGTAGTGATACACATATTCATAATATTGATGCCAAAAGATGCAAAGTTAATAATGATAGTGCAACCCATTTGTGGCACTGCTGTTTGGGTCATATCGGTGTAAAGCGCATGAAGAAACTCCATAAAGATGGATTTTCGGAATCACTTGGTTATGAATCATTTGATTCTTGCGAACCGTGCCTTTTGGGCAAGATGACTAAAACTCCGTTCTCCGGAACAATGGAACAAGCTACTGACTTATTGGAAATAATACCGATGTATGCAATCCAATGAGTGTTGATGCTCGTGGCAAGTATCGTTATTTACTGACCTTCACAAGATGATTTGAGCAGATATGGGTATATCTACTTGATGAAACATAAGTCTGAAATAGTTGAAAGGTTCAAAGAATTTTAGAGTGAAGTGGAAAAATCATCGTAACAAGAAAATAAAGTTTCTGCGATCTTATCGCGGAGACGAATATTTGAGTTACGAGTTTGGTCTTCAATTAAAACAATGTGGAATAGTTTCACAGCTCACGCCACCTGGAACACCACAACGTTATGGTGTGTCCGAACGTCGTAACCGCACTTTATTGGATATGGTGCGATCTATGATGTCTCTTACTGATTTACCACTATTTTATTGGGGTTATGCATTAGAGACAGCTGCATTCACGTTAAAAGGGCACCATCTAAATCCATTGAGACGACACCATATGAACTATGGTTTAGCAAGAAACCCAAGTTGTCATTTCTAAAAGTTTGGGGCTGCGATGCTTATGTGAAAAAGTTTCATCTTGATAAGCTCAAACCCAAATCAGAGAAGTGCGTCTTCATAGAATACCCAGAGGAAACTGTTGGGTACACGTTCTATCACATATCCGAAGGCAAGATATTCGTTGCTAAAAATGGATCCTTTCTAGAGAAGGAGTTCCTCACGAAAGAAGTGAGTGGGAGGAAAGTAGAACTTGATGAGGTAATTGTACCTTCTCCCGAATTGGAAAATAGTTCATCACTGAAATCAGTTCCAGTGATTCCTACACCAATTAGTGATGAAGCTAATGATGATGATCATGAAACTTCAAATCAAGTTACTACAGAACCTCGTAGGTCTTCCAGAGTATGGTCCGCACCAGAGTGGTACGGTAATCCTGTTCTGAAAGTCATGTTACTAGACCATGATAAACCTACGAACTATGAGAAAGCGATGATGAGCCCAGATTCCGCAAAATGGCTGGAGGCCATGAAATCTGAGATAGGATCCATGTATGAGAACAAAGTGTGGACTTTGGTGGACTTTCCCGATGATCGGCAAACCATAGAAAATAAATGGATCTTCAAGAGGAAGACAGACGTTGATAGTAGTGTTACTATCTACAAAGCTCGACTTGTCGCAAAAAGTTTTTGACAAGTTCAAGGTGTTGACTACAATGAGATTTTCTCAACTGTAGCGATGCTTAAGTCTGTCCGAATCATGTTAGCAATTGCCACATTTTATGAAATCTGGCAAATGGATGTCAAAACTGCATTCCTTAATGGTTTTCTTAAAGAAGAGTTGTATATGATGCAACCAGAAGGTTTTGTCAATCCTAAGGTGCTAACAAAATGTGCAAGCTCCAGCAATCCATCTATGGACTGGTGCAAGCATCTCGGAGTTGGAATATACGCTTTGATAAGTTGATCAAAGCATATAGTTTTATACAGACTTGCAGTAAAGCCTATATTTACAAGAAAGTGAGTGGGAGCACTACAGCATTTCTGATAAGTATATGTGAATGACATATTGTTGATCAGAAATAATGTAGAATTATTCTGCAAAGCATAAAGGAATGTTTTGAAAGGAGTTTTTTCAAAGAAAGACCTCGGTAAAGCTACTTACATACTGAGCATAAAGATCTATTGAGATAGATCAAGACGCTTGATAAGATTTTCAATGAGTACATACCTTGACAAGTTTTTGAAGTAGTTCAAAATGGAACAGTCAAAGAAAGAGTTCTTGCCTGTGTTGCAAAGGTATGAAATTGAGTAAGACTCAATTCCCAACCACAGCAGAAAATAGAAAGAGAATGAAAGTCATTCCCTATGCATCAGTCATAGGTTCTATAAAAGTATGCCATGCTATGGACCAGACCTATTGTATACTCTGCCCTGGTTTGGCAAGGGAGTACAATAGTGATCTAGGAGTAGATCACTGGACATTGGTCAAGAATATCCTTAGTGAGGACTAAGGAAATATTTCTCGATTATGGAGGTGATAAAAGATCCCGTCGTAAATAGTTACATCGGTGCAAGCTTTTGCACCGATCCAGATGACTCTAAGTCTCAATATGGATACATATTGAAAGTGGGAGCAATTAGCTAGAGTAGCCCCGTACAGAGCATTGTAGACATAGAATATTTGCAAAATACATACGGCTCTGAATGCGACAGACCCGTTGACTAAGCTTCTCTCACGAGCAAAACATGATCACACATTAGTACTCTTTGGGTGTTAATCACATAGTGATGTGAACTAGATTATTAACTCTAGTAAACCCTTTGGGTGTTGGTCACATGACGATGTGAACTATGGGGGTTAATCATATACAGATATGAATATTGGTGTGAAATCACATGGCGATGTGAACTAGATTATTGACTCTAGTGCAAGTGGGAGACTGAAGGAAATATGCCCTAGAGGCAATAATAAAGTTATTATTTATTTCCTTATTTGATGATAAATGTTTATTATTCATGCTAGAATTGTATTAACCGGAAACATAATACATGTGTGAATACATAGACAAACATAGTGTCACTAGTATGCCTCTACTTGACTAGCTCGTGAATCAAAGATGGTTAAGTTTCCTAGCCATAGACATGAGTTGTCATTTGATTAACGGGATTACATCATTAGGAGAATGATGTGATTGACTTGACCCATTCCATTAGCTTAGCACTTGATCGTTTAGTATGTTGCTATTGCTTTCTTCATGACTTATACATGTTCCTATAACTATGAGATTATGCAACTCCCGTTTACCGGAGGAACACTTTGTGTGCTACCAAACGTCACAACGTAACTGAGTGATTATAAAGGAGCTATACAGGTGTCTCCGAAGGTACATGTTGAGTTGGCGTATTTCGAGATTAGGATTTGTCACTCCGATTGTCGGAGAGGTATCTCTGGGCCCTCTCGGTAATGCACATCACTATAAGCCTTGCAAGCATTGTAACTAATGAGTTAGTTGCGGGATGATGTATTACGAAACGAGTAAAGAGACTTGCCGGTAATGAGATTGAGCTAGGTATTGGATACCGACGATCGAATCTCGGGCAAGTAACATACCGATGACAAAGGGAACAACGTATGTTGTTATGCGGTTTGACCGATAAAGATCTTCATAGAATATGTAGGAGCCAATATGAGCATCTAGGTTCTGCTATTGGTTATTGACTGGAAACGTGTCTCGGTCATGTCTACATTGTTCTCGAACCCGTAGGGTCCGCACGCTTAAGGTTTCGATGACAGTTATATTATGAGTTTATGAGTTTTGATGTACCGAAGGAGTTCTGAGTCCCGGATGAGATCGGGGACATGACGAGGAGTCTCTAAATGGTCGAGACGTAAAGATCGATATATTGGACGACTATATTCGAACTTCGGAAAGGTTCCGAGTGATTCGGGTATTTTTCGGAATACCGGAGAGTTACGGGAATTCGCCGGGGAGAAGTATTGGGCCTTATTGGGCCATACGTGAAAGAGAGAGGGGCTGCCTAGGGCAGGCCGCGCCCCCCCAAGGCCTAGTCCGAATTGGACTAGGGGGAGGGGCCGCACCCCCTCCTTCCTTCCCTTCTCTCTTCCCCTTCCTTCTCTCCTACTCCTACTAGGAAAGGAGGAGTCCTACTCCCGGTGGGAATAGGACTCCCCCCTTGGGCGCGCCTCCTCCTCCTTGGCCGGCCCTCCTCCCCTTGCTCCTTTATATACGGGGGCAGGGGGCACCCCATAGACACACAAGTTGATCTTCGTGATTGTTCCTTAGCCGTGTGCGGTGCCTCCCTCCATCATATTCCACCTCGGTCATATCATTGCGGTGCTTAGGCGAAGTCCTGCGTCGGTAGAACATCATCATCGTCACCACGCCGTCGTGCTGACGGAACTCATCCCCGACACCCTGCTGGATCGGAGTCCGGGGATCGTCATCGAGTTGAACGTGTGCTGAACTCGGAGGTGCCGTACGTTCGATGCTTGGATCGGTCGGATCGTGAAGACATACGACTACATCAACCGCGTTGTAATAATGCTTCCACTTATGGTCTACGAGGGTACATGGACAACACTCTCCCCTCTCGTTGCTATGCATCACCATGATCTTGCGTGTGCGTAGGATTTTTTTTTTAAATTACTACGTTCCCCAACAACGCTGCACGTGCATGCACGCGCGCCGCGGGCACACGCCCATGTCCTACTGTCCCGAGGAGGAAGACGACAGGGAGGCGCTGGTGGGCTGGGCCGGCCGACTACAATGCTGGGCCGAGGTAAGTGGGCTGCAGGTAAGCGACAGGTAACACTCTATCTCTATTTTAATTTTTGTTTCTGTTTTCTATTTGCCTTTTGTTTTCTCTGATTTAGTAAAATTACTAAACCACATCTAAAAATCCAGAAATAAATTGTGAGGACCTGTTGAATTATTTCCAACAACCCACATTTAGTTTCAGAATTATTTGAGCATTTAAAATTGTTATAGCAATTAAATGCCCAAATTCAGATACATAATGATTTAATTCAAGAGTCCAAAAATGGCCTAGAAATATGTGCATCATTTTTGGCAAATGTTTTCACCTTTAACAAAAATCATGAACTTTTCTAAAGGGCATTTGGGTTCGTTGAAAATATTTTTATTGAACCTAGTTGAATTCACTTGGTACTAGGGTTTCAACGATCCCCATTTCAACTTTCAAAGAAATTTAGACATGATGCATGGATGCTTGTGCAACTATTTACAATCAAATTCTAGGGCTGTGACAACTCACCCACACTAAGAAGAATCTTGTCTCAAGATTCAAGACGTGAGGTAAGAAGACAGAGGGGATACAAAGCTAACTTTATCTTCATGATCCAACTTGCACTTCATAAGAACGTTGATTCGATCATCATATTGATCTTGACATCTTTGCTTTCGAGATCTTCATCCAACACGACGACAGAAATAAACTCTACAGGATTCGATCTTCTCGAAGATCGAGCAACTCACGGTCAATCCACAGAATGAGACATCGAAACATCTCTCAAGCTAAGACACAAAACATACCTCCAGAGGGATGGAGTGAAACAGATGACGAAGGTTCAAACTGGTAGGCAACCATTCCACGCTTGAGTAAGATGGTGCATGGTTTCAAAGTAGTGAGGAGATAATTGTCATGATTCCATAACGGGACACCTCGGGGAAGGTGACTCGTAGAATTTTTCCCTTAAGTGGCAAAAGAATTACTTCGATCCATAGATCATTGAAACTCTTCATACCAGCCTGAGGCAATTCAAAATTGATCGTTTGAAGGAATTCGAAAGAATGTCATACCCTGTTTGGAACGGAAACTATGGTTATAGAACAACTCGGCAAAAAGGAAGGCACATTCCAATTGATACCGAGGATATAACCTAGTGTCTGAGCGTGCTCTCAAGAATTTGAGCATTTCTATATTCATCAAGGTTTTACCAACATTCGTGCTAAGGATCCTGGCAACACATCATATTACCATGATGAATAATGATGAGGGATGCAGATGCAAAGGAAGATAACACTTACTCAAATTTCACCATGACTGGGCCAAGGGAACAAAATCTGGATGATCGACCGAGAGACATTTAGCACTCCGCTTCTAATGTGCTCCTTGATGTTCTACATACCATAGTCATACATAAAGCATTAACGTGGCCATCAAGTATAGGTTAGACTTCGGGAAGACAAAGGATCCATAAGGAACAACTTCTAGAATAAGTCGCATGAAATCCTCATGGAGAGAATGATCAAATTGCTTAATCAAGATACTACAATAATAGATCTTCCGGCTAGGTGTGTCGGCCAGAACATCAACCTTGTCGGGACCTACATCATAGATCTTAGAAAAGTTCAACCATCATATCTGCCTGAGATTCAGATATGCTTGGTGTCAGGATATTCCAGACTCATCAAGTCTAGAAAGAAAAATGAAGTTTTGCAACACAAATTGACGAGATGGCGTTGCGAGATTCTTGGGAAATGAACTACGATAGCAAGCTTCAAAACATGAGCTAGTTCTACTAAACACATGTGAACATGCCATCCTAGACAAGCATGACCACATAGTAGTCTTATAATAAAACACTACCGAGTTCAGGTTGGGAACCATCATCGAGGATAACGAAGTCCTAACATAAGTCATGATTAGCTCTTATGAAGGAACTTCTTGTCCTTGAACAAATCAGCCAGTGGCTTGGTGTACTAGGAGATACATGTGGAATGGAGGTAGCGAGCCTGTCAAACCATAGCATACTTCGCACATGCATGACTGGCTTGGGATGGTCCTAGAGGAAACAAAAACAATCTTTCTCAAACTCACGGCGGCAACTTACATCAAGTGCACGCGAATTAGAGGAAGTCTCTTCTTTCATCCAAACATATACCTCATGAACGGGACATGAAGATAAAGTTTATAAAAGTTTCCAATACTAGCTTAATGTCCAACAATCATGGGGAGGACGTGGATCTTGTCGATGGGCTCCACAAAAATTCATCCAGGCGTCCATATAAATGGGGTTCCACAATCATGTGAACAAGGTGATAGCATTGGTCAGACCAAAGGATATATGGTGTATGCTCGAGGAATCAACCACGAGTAAGACAACATTGCGAACATCATTGGTTCTGATTTGATTTGAGGATAGCCCATACTCAAATCAAAGATTGGTTAAGATGATAGGTCCATTAACTGATCACGAGGGTCAATCGATGAAGATACCATCTTTCTTCAACACGCATACAAGATATCCCATAAAATGAACTAAGTCAGACAAGCTTTTATCTTCCAACTCTCCAAGTTGTTGTTTAGCTTAACCAACTAGCTCAGGGGTATCCAACACAGATTCTGGAGAAAGGGTGGTTTCGAAAACCAACTTGATCACGAGCTCAAGAGCTCAAGATAACAGTCAGGTGACAACCTGGTAATACTTCCGAGAAGATATTCGGAAAATAACAATCCACCAACATGTTATTAAGCTCAAGAACAATCTTGCCTTTCAGAGCAAGACAATATGATCAAATGAGCGAGGATTTGACACAATCCTAACTCATTGATCGAGGAGTGCACCAAAAATAAGGACTAGGTAGCACGATCAATCTTAGGATGGAAATTTAATAACCAACACACTAAGAATGAAATTGTTTTCCATTAACTACCAAGCAACAAGGTTGCTAGGATTATTGATTTCACACATCACGGTTCACTTGTCGGCATTCCGGTTGTAACAACACGGGAACCGAGGAATGAACAACAATGGCGAGATGTATCACTGTATCAAGAGTTCATGGGATGGTGTGTAATTCCTATGATATTCTTGATATAAAAGATGGTAATGCTCCAAGGTAGAACAAAACAAAAGCTGGGTTGGCATTTTGATCTGTGAATTACAACTGCTTTGACCCAATCCTGGATATGGATGAGGTTCTGGAGTTTGTTTCTCCTAGTCATTCTGGAATAGAATGGCTTGACAGACCAAAAGAGTAATAGGCATCGATAAACACGATTTCACAACTACTCCTTACTATCAACTGATAAACAGGGGTCAGAATACAACTAAAGAGGGACAACTCAAGGAACATATAACTTTCTAAGTTGTGGATGCACAGATTAGTATGTCGAACCAAGTTCAATAGGTTTCTTCCGGATAACCCATGCAGAAAGGTAGAATTGGCAGAGTAACAACATAGAATCAAGAACTCATCAAGAGCACTGTGGTTGTGATCTTTCGGTTCAAAAGAACTTCTGCCAAGAATGGTTCATGGTATTTGGAAGAAAGAAATATCACGGACCTCGAGGAGTATCACAAAGGTTACTAATGACCTAAAGGAACGAGCGAACACTAGCAACATGAAGTAGGTAGGGTGAATCTCGGGTTCAAAACCCAGGAGTAGAATACCTACTAACTAAATTGCATCACGGGATGCTTTCAAGAATAATGGCCAGAATCATCACACTAGAGGCAAGATATGGCTAGATTACTAAATGATCACCTAAGACACCTAGGCTCATAATAAGAGCCCCAACATATATGTCGAGGCAATGGAGTACCTCGACTCACCGATTTAGTGTGGTTAACCTGTCCTAAAAGAACATTGAAACCAGAGGGAAAGGATTTTGCAAATGCATCAGATTGTTTAGAAACCTGGCATGACTCGGATAGCATAACGGCTGTAAATGCTCAAAAGATTTGAGACATCCTGCAAAAATGGTGGCATAACCACTCAGAAGCACAATAACAAGGTTCCGAGACCAACCGTGAACACATGGAGGTATTAGAAACTGAACTGGGGCTTAAATCCAACAATCTTACAAGTCTACAGATTAGTAACACGTGATCCTGATAGAGAGAAGAGAAAGCCAAGTTCCTAAACCCCGTAGGAAAGATAAGATGACTCAGATCAGAAGGGCACAAGGTATAAGGAGTGAGAAGAGCCTTATGTTCCCAACCACAATCAATTCCCTTATATAACTAAAGAATTTCTAGACTCAACTTCGACCAGTTTGGCTTGGTAATCCTACAGGCAGTCAAGCTCTGATACATAGGACCCCGACTCAATGGCACGCCGACCTAGCATGTAACACCTGATATCACTTTGCGGCCTCACGCACGGTATTCCCACGGGTGTCGCCTTACCAGGCCCGGGACCATTTGTGCCTTTTGGCACACGTATATGAAAGTGTCGCTAGCATCCATATGACAAGGAGCCCGGGCTGACATGGCTAGTCGTGAACCCAAAGTGGCACTAACTTACAGGGACAGGCATACATGACCCAGCAACGAACGTGTCGGTCATTAGCGAGTGAATCCGGGCTGTAGCAGCTGGGCTAGCAGGACTATGGTAAACCGGGCTGTAGCAGGCTAACAGGACTCCGGTAGGCACCGCGTGACATTTCCCCGAACGGATAGACACAGGAACGAAGAAGGACACATGCCGGCCAGCCTAAGTGTTCCGGAGCAGTAGCAAGCTACCAGGGCTCAGTGGATGCACTAGGAGACATTTCCCGGTAAGAGAGGCTACCTAGGATAAACAACTAGATAGTCAGATCCCACACATACCAAGCATTTCAACAACATACACACAATATGCTCGATATGTGCAAATACAACATGGCATCACAACATGACTCTACAACTCAAGTATTTTATTCAATAGGCTCCGAGGAGCGAGATATTACAAACATGGGTATCATGACCCAACATTCAGAGCACACAAGTCAAAGCACAAGCGGAAGCTTAACCTGTCTGAGTACAGACATCTACAAATGAAAAAGGCTAAGAAGCCTGACTATCTACCAGATCCCGCCGAGGGCACATGATCGTAGCTGAGGTAACAAGCTAAACGTCGAAGTCCACACGGACTACTAGTGAGACGGAAGTCTCTGCAAAAACGTAAAATAGGCAAACGTGAGTACAAATGTACCCAGCAAGACTTACATCAGAACTAACTACATATGCATCATTATCAACAAAGGGGATGGTGGGGTTTAACTGCAGCAAGCCAGCTTTGACTCAGTGGCTATCTTGAACTACGACTACAAGTAACTCTTTTGAGGTGGCGCACACGAGTCCACATATTCATCAACCAATACACCACTATGGATCCGCTCCCGTCTTCCTACGAGAACGCCATCCATAGCACTCATGCTTATCTTGTGCATTTTAGAGTATCCACTTTCACTTGTCTATGAACTGTATAGGCAACCCAGAGGTCCTTTACCGCGGACACGGCTATTCGAATATATCATATTACCCTGCAGGGGTATACTTCTTCACACATGCTCTCGCCACTTACCGCCATGTACACGTCATGTATCTCGGCAACCTTCAAGAAGAAGCCTGGTGAGGGTGTCGGCCACGACCTGACTAACTACGCAAGTCTCTATTCCAGGTTTATCGCCTATTCGGGTTCCATCCGCAAGGAGATCCGGCTGGGGTGTCGCTCATGGCCCCAAACGATGTGTACAGGGTTCCAAGCCCACCAATCGGGCGGCGCTTGGCATACCCGGCCACGGTGCCTAGTCTGACCCAAGCCCACCTGTACCAGGTGCCACTTGGTAGATTACTAACACAACCTACAAACACCAGAAACTAGTTGCAACTCCTGGACAGAGATCAGGCTGATTAATAAGTCGAGAGGGGTCGAGTTACCAGAACCCAATGTGTGGTAGTAACTGTTCATGGATCACAAACACAGAACTCAGTTCCTCAGGACGGCTTCAATGAGACAACCCACCATGTACTCCTACATGGCCTCTCACTGCTACCTTTACCAAATCGTGTTCACACACTTAGCTCACACAAAGTAGGACATGTTCAACACCATTCCAATTCATCCTCGATGAACCAGACCTGACTCAACTCTAAGCAGTAGCAGGCATGACAAACAAGCATGAATGAGTAGGCACATCAGGGCTCAAACAACTCCTACTCATGCTAGTGGGTTTCATCTATTTACTGTGGCAATGGTAGGTCATGCAGAGGAAAGGGGTTCAACTACCGCAGCATGTAACAGTTGAATCGTTCTTGTCCTAATGCAGTAACAAAGAGCAAGAGCGAGAAAGTGGGATTGTATCGGAATGAACAAGGAGGTTTTGCTTGCCTGGCACTTCCGAAGATAGTATAGCTCTTCATCGGTGTCATCGAACTCATCGTCGAAACAACGTCTACTCAGGGGGAATGAACACCAGCAAACAAGAGGGAACACAATCAATGCAATACAACAATATGATGCATGATCATGACATGTCAAGAATGTTATGATTTACACTAATGCACCTAGCAACAGTTGAAATGAAGTCCATATGAACTAAGGGTTCATATGCAAACTCCATATTTAGCATTTAAAATGCCATTATCATGTTTTCACCTATACAGCATGTATAACTTAGTTTGACATGCATGAAAATGATACAGATGGATAAATTGGATTTTTCTGATCATTTTTCATATATAATTTTTCTTATTTGGAGTTATAGATAATTTTCTATGAATTTTAGAAGTTTTGACTATTTTCTGAAATTTCCTGAATTAATAAAAATCCAAAAAAAGCATTACTGCGCCAGCATGACGTTTGAGTGACGTCGGCAGGTCAACGGCCAGCCAGGGTCAAACCTTACAAGCAGGGCCCACTGGTCAGCGAGACAGGGGTTAACCCCGTGTTGACTTGGACATTGACCCGCTGCGGGGCCCGCTGTCAGTGACTAGGTGAGGTCCAGCTGGCGGGGATTAGTGCTAATGACAAAGCCACATCGGCCCTCGCCGGAGTTTCGCCGATGATGACCAAAACTACGGCGGAAGCTCGCCGGGGCTGCGCTACTGGCGGCGGGTAGACGCGCGAAGGCCACGAGAAGATAGCCCGCACACGCACGCATCTAGCTGGGTGCTCGTGAGGCCGCGGGGTCGCCGGAAACGACGGCCACAACCACGGAGGCGGCGGCTGGACTTCGGCCAATGACGGGTTGCTCGCTACGGGGCACTACAAGACGGGCGGCTGGGTGTTCGGAGCTCCTGGCAACATGCTGAGCACGATGGAGCGCTCAGACACGAGCAACGCTCGCTCTAGCCTCGGCGGCTTCATGGTCGGCGGTGAGGAGCTCTCGGTTCCAGTGCCTAGCGCGGCTAGGGGACGGGGACGAGCTCGGGGAGCAGTGGCGAAAACGGCGAAGCTCACCGCGCATCGGATGGGGTCATCGACAAGCTCGGGGGCGCACGGGTGACGGTGAATCGGCGGCGACCATCGGCGGCGGTCGAGGACGAAGACGGGCCTGTTGTCGGCGAAGCGGGGCATCCCGCGCTGCTCGGATCCATGGAGAGGATGAGGACGACGTCCCGGGGCTCTTGGACACATCAAGGGAGCAAGGGGGTGACTGTGGCCGTGGTAAACGGCGTCGGCGGCGACGGGCTCCGCTCGATGGGGAAGAGAGAGGGATCCAGGGGGAAGTGAGGGTGAGGGAGAGAGCGAGGAGGGTCTAGGAGGTGTCGTGGCGTCCGCAGCAGCGTCGCGGAAGGGGGCAGGCAGGCTGGGAGGGAGGAGGTGGCGTTGCGCTTGCGTGCGCGCCGCGGGCACACGCCCCTGTCTTACTGCCCCGAGGAGGAAAACGACAGGGAGGCGCTGGTGGGCTGGGCCGGCCGACTACAATGTTGGGCCGAGGTAAGTGGGCTGCAAGTAAGCGACAGGTAACACTCTGTCTCTATTTTAATTTTTGTTTCTGTTTTCTATTTGCCTTTTGTTTTCTCTGATTTAGTAAAAATACTAAACCACATCTAAAAATCTAGAAATAAATTGTGAGGACCTGTTGAATTATTTCCAACAACCCACATTTAGTTTCAGAATTATTTGAGCATTTAAAATTGTTATAGCAATTAAATGCCCAAATTCAAATACATAATGATTTAATTCAAGAGTCCAAAAATGGCCTAGAAATATGTGCATCATTTTTGGCAGAGGTTTTCACTTTTAACAAAAATCATGAACTTTTCTAAGGGGCATTTGGGTTCGTTGAAAATATTTTTATTGAACCTAGTTGAATTCACTTGGTGCTAGGGTTTCAACAATCCCCATTTCAACTTTCAAAGAAATTTAGACATGATGCATGGATGCTTGTGCAACTATTTACAATCAAATTCTAGGGCTGTGACACATAGCCACTGTCGAAGACTTAACCGACATGCTCGATTATGCCTCCGAAGACATCGATGGTATGGACGATGATGCCGGAGAGGAGCAGGCACAAAAACCACCCCTTACAGTGCGCTGGACAGCCACCTCCTCGTATGACGTATACATGGTGGATACACCCAAAGAGAACAACAGCGACAATGAGAAGGATCCAGTCGAGGATAAGCCTCCTAAGATACAGCCAAAGCACCGACGTCAGCGGCGCCGTTCCAAACCATGCTGTGGAAAAAACAGCAATACCAGCACAGGAGAAAATAATACTCCGGACGACGCCGAAGACAACGAAGACCCCATTGAGCCAACTTCCAAATAGGATGAACGGGAGGATGGGCGAGTAAGCCCTAATGAACAGGCCGTTAACGAAGACTCGGAGCACAATAATTATCTTCCACCCTCCGAGGATGAGGCGAGCCTCAGCGACAAAGACTTTATCGTTCCTGAGGAGCCCGTCGATCAGGAGCGCTTTAAGCGCCGGCTAATAGCCACTGCAAGGAGCCTAAAAAAGAAGCAGCAGCTTCAAGCTGTTCAAGATGTACTAAATGACAGATGGACTAATGTCCTGGCAGCCGAGGAATACAACCTCGAGTGCCCAACCAAAAGTTACCCGAAATGCAAATTGTTACCCCAATTTGATGACGAGGCGCTAGAGCCCGTCCTACCAGCGCATAATGTGGCTGACCGACCACCATGTGGCCGGGACAAAGCGGCAACTCAAGCCGAACACCAGCCCGCACTACCTCGCCATAAAACAGAGACACAATAACTCAGGGATACACATATGACCTGTGACGTGACCTAGAAAACAGAGCAGGTCAGACCAGATCGATCTACGGATCGTGGGGGCGTGCCCCGATGCGCGAAGATGGCCATCCGGTCGGACATGACAAACATAACCACGCCCGGGCCGAAAACCGCAGACGAACTCCATCCGAGCTACGTCGTGACTTGGACCGATATAGAGGCGCCGGACACCCCCTTTGCTTCACTGATGAAGTAATGGAACATGAATTCCCGGAAGGATTTAAACCCATGAACATCGAATCATATGATGGGACAATAGACACCGCGGTATGGATTGAGGATTTTCTCCTCCATATTCATATGGCCCGTGGTGATGATCTTCACGCCATCATATACCTCCCGCTAAAACTCAAGGGACCTGCTCGACACTGGTTGAAAAGTTTGCCCGAAAACTCAATTGGCAGCTAGGAAGACTTGGAAGACGCCTTCCTTGACAACTTCCAGGGTACATATCTCCGACCTCCGGATGCCGACAACTTAAGTCACATAGTTCAACAGCCCGGAGAGTCAACCAGGAAATTCTGGACTAGGCTCTTAACTAAAAAGAACCAGATCATCGATTGTCCGGATGCCGAAGCCCTAGCGGCCTTTAAACATAGCATCCATGACGAATGGCTCGCCTGACACCTCGGCCAAGAAAATCCGAAGTCTATGGCAGCCCTCACGACGCTTATGACCCGCTTCTGCACGGGCGAGGATAGCTGGCTAGCCCTTAGCAATAACAATACAAGCAAACATGGCACTTCTGAAGCCATAAATAGCAACGACAAGCCCCGGCGCAACAGACACAAGCGTCGAAGCAATGGTGGCAACACCGAGGACACGGCGGTCAACGCCGGATTCAGTGGCTCTAAGTCTGGTCAGTGGAAGAAGCCATATAAAAGAAACAACCCGGGCTCGTCCAGCTTGGACCGCATACTCGATTGTCCATGTCAAATCCATGACACTCCTGATAAACCAACCAATCATACCAACAGAGACTGTTGGGATTTTTAAACAGGCCGGCAAGTTAAATGCCGAGAACAAGGAGAAGGGGTCGCAAAGCAAGGACGATGACGAGGAGCCCCGGCCATCGAACACAGGGGGACAAAAGAAATTTCCCCCCAGTTTAAAATGGTGAACATGATATACGCTACCCATATCCCCAAGAGGGAGCGCAAGCGCTCGCTCAGGGACATCTACGCGATGGAGCCAGTCGCCCCAAAGTTCAACCCATGGTCGTCCTGCCCGATCATCTTCGATCGCAGGGACCAGTCGAGCAGTATCCGTCATGGCGGTTCAGCCACACTGGTCCTCGACCCAATCATTGATGGATTCCATCTTACGCGATCCTCGTGGATGGTGGCAGCAGCCTGAACTTCTCTATCAGGATACAGTGCGCAAAATGGGTATTGATCCCTCAAGGATCAAGCCCACAAAAACCACCTTTAAAGGAGTCATACCAGGTGTAGAGGCCCGTTGTACGGGCTCAATCACACTGGAGGTGGTCTTCGGATCCCCGGACAACTTCTGAAGCAAAGAGTTGATCTTCGATATCATCCCCTTCCGCAGTGGCTATCACGCTCTGCTCGGACAAACCGCATTCGCTCGATTCAATGCGGTGCCACACTACGCTTATCTCAAGCTCAATATGCCCGAACCACGCGGCTTCATAACAGTCAATGGAAACACGGAACGCTCCCTCTGTACCGAGGAGCATACCACTGCCCTCGCAGCAGAAGCACGGAGCGGTCTTTTCAGGCAGAACCTTAATTCGGCGGCCAAGCTCCCGGACACTGTCAAACGAGTCCGAACTACTCTGCAGCAGGATAGTCCAGCTCGTCAAGAGCTTGACTAGTAATTCAGCCTCCATCCCAGTCCCGACCAAACGGCGGCATTCGTACTGCGCGTACATAATACACACTCAAAATACCATGAGCATAGACAGAGGCACATCTAGATTGTGGTCCATAATATGGCTCAACCTACCCTGGACCCACATACTTTCACTTTTTCTTTTTTCTTTTCAGGTTTCTTTTTTCCCAGGCCTTTCCTGGTGGCCTGATTGTCGGACCTATCAAGGGACGGATACACCAAGGTGGCAAGAAGCATTGACGTATAAGGGAATTTCCAGGTGGTCTCTTCAAACGATCGTTGTGCCTGTTTTAAGGACCCGCACGCAGCTCTCCCTTGGTCGTGGCATGTTAAATAGCTGTCGGGGGTTGGGTGCGACATATGCCAAAGGATGGCTTATCATGGTGGGAGCGAGTAGAACATCGCCGGTGCCTGGAAGTGGGATAAGGCGTAGACACGTACGCCGGCGAACTTTACCCAGGTTGGGGGCTCTCCGTGGAGATAATACCCCTACTGCTGCTCTGCGGGGTCTCCGCATGATCACTAAGGCACTAGTGATACAAGGTGCTCCTTGAGCTATGTCTAGAGGTAGGAGAAGGCAAGGCTAGCTCTTCCCTGCCCTAGGTAACTAGCTAGTTCTATCAGAGTTTGAACCCTTTGCATGGGTGGCCTAGGGGGGCTTATATAGGCCTTCCCCCCAGGGGTACAATGGTAATCGGGCCGGCTGCTAGTGATGGAGCTTCGAGCGGTGGCGTTGGGTTCATGGGGACCTGCTGAGCTCGCGGCAGTGCTCAAGTGCGAGTTGTAGCCGCGGTTACCACGGTGGCGCCATGGACGGCGGCGGTGAGCTTCGGCTGCGCTGAGGATTGCAGCTACACCGAGTAAATGAGCGCGGGGAGAGGGGGGCAAAAGAAGAGGAGCTCACAGCGTAGTCGACGGATGTCTTAGAGGGCTCGGGGAGGCGCTGGACATGGCAAATCGAGCGGCGGGGATCGTCGGCATCTGAGGTCGAGGACGACGACGTTGGCGGTTTCAGAGACCATTTGAGCTCGTGGGGCTCGACGGGAAGATGTGGCAGAGGACGGCGGATATGCTGGTCATGACGGTGAGGCAAAATGACAGCGGTGGCCGCGTGCGCAGCAAGCGGCAGCGACGGTGGCACTCGGCCATGGCTGCGGGCAAGCGAGGGGGAGGGAGACGGGAAAAGTGAGGAGGAGGACTCGATCTGGACGGCACCACGGAGAACAAGCGCGACGTCACGCTGGCGGGCAGGTGCGTGGCATGCGCGCACGGCGTAGGCTCGATCGGACTGGCGAAAGGTCAGGGACGACTGGCACTTTGTCCAGATGGACCGCACAGTGCCAGGCCGCCAGGTAAACTCTCCCCCCCCCCTCTCTCTCTCTCCCCTATTTTCTTTCTGTTTTCTATTTGTTTGCCTCTATTTTGATTTAGTTTAACACCAAATCATTTTAGTAAATTCTGAAAATTATTAGATGGCCTGCTAAAATTTATACAAAGCCACTCACAAACTTTCAGAATTATTGGAGTTATATTTAATATATAATAAATATAAATCCAATGCAAATAATTACTGGATTAACTCAAATGCCCAAAATAAATATTTCTGAGATTCCAAAAATATTGGTTTGAATCTCACCTCTTGCCAATATTTTTATAGATTAGCAGGAACATTTTCTTGGTTCATTTGAAGCAATTTTTAAATTGGCCATTTTTAAAGATTCCTGAGGCTTGAGCATTTCCTCAATTCAACTTTTCTTGAATTTAAACTTGATGCATGTATGATTATGCACTGACAAGCAAGACTAAGCTAGGGTTGTGACAACTCACCCCCACTAACAAGAATCTCGTCTCGAGATTCAAGACGGGAGGTAAGAAGACAGAGGGGACACAAAGCTAACACAATCCTCTAGATCCAATTTCCCTTCTCGAGGATGTTGATACATTGCATCATCTTGATCTCGACATCTTGCTTTGAGAACTTCATCCAACATGAAAACAAGAAGAAAGGGAGAACTCTAGAAGAATCAATCTTCTCGAAGATCGAGCAACTCAGGATCAACTCATGGAGTGAGACATTCAAACATATCCTAAGCTGAGATGCAAAGCATACATCCAGAGGAATGGGGTGAAACAGATGGCGAAGGTTCACTCGGTAGGCAACAAATCCACGCTTAAATAATATGGTGCACTAGTTTCGGAATAGCGAGGAGTTAAATGCCCCTTATACCGTAATGAGGCACCTTAGAGAAGGTGACTCGTAGAGTTATTCCCTTATATAACGAAAGCATTTCAAGACTCGACTTCGACCAGTTTGGCTTGGTAATCCTACAGGCAGTCAAGCTCTGATACCAAAACCGGCAGGACCCTGCTACGTCTTGAGCTTGCGTTGGTTTTCCTTGAAGAGGAAAGGGTGATGCAGCAATAGTAGCGTATGTATTTCCCTTAGTTTTTGAGAACCAAGGTATCAATCCAGTAGGAGGCTCCTTAGAAGTCCCACGCACCTACACAAACAAACAAGAACTCACAACCAACGCAATAAAGGGTTTGTCAATCCCTTCACGGCCACTTGCAAAAGTGAGATCTGATAGAGATACTATGTTAAGATAAATATATTTTTGGTATTTTATAATATAGATAGGAAAAGTAAAGATGCAAATAAAAGTAGATTGAAAGCTTATATGATAAGAGATAGACCCGGGGGCCATAGGTTTCACTAGTGGCTTCTCTCAAGATAGCATAAGTATTATGATGGGTGAACAAATTACTGTCGAGCAATTGATAGAAAAGCGAATAATTATGAGATTATCTAGGCATGATCATGTATATAGGCATCACGTCCGTGACAAGTAAACCGACTCCTGCCTGCATCTACTACTATTACTCCACACATCGACCGCTATCCAGCATGCATCTAGAGTATTAAGTTCATAAAGAACAGAGTAACGCATTAAGAAAGATGGCATGATGTAGAGGGATAAACTCATGCAATATGATATAAACCCCATCTTTTTATCCTCGATGGTAACAATACAATACGTGCCTTGCTGCCCCTGCTATCACTGGGAAAGGACACCGCAAGATTGAACCCAAAGCTAAGCACTTCTCCCATTGCAAGAAAGATCAATCTAGTAGGCCAAACCAAACTGATAATTCGAAGAGACTTGCAAACATAACTTAATCACACATAAAAGAATTCAGAGGAGACTCAAATATTTCTCATAGATAAACTTGATCACAAACCCACAATTCATCGGATCTCGACAAACACACCGCAAAAAGAGTTACATCGAATAGATCTCCAAGAAGATCAAGGAGAACTTTATATTGAGATTCAAAAAGAGAGAAGAAGCCATATAGCTAATAACTATGGACCCGAAGGTCTGTGGTAAACTACTCGCAACTCATCGGAGAGGCTATGGTGTTGATGTAGAAGCCCTCCGTGGTCATTCCCCCTCCGGCGGAGCGCCAGCGAAGGCTCCAAGATGGGATCTCGCGGATACAGAAGGTTACGGCGGTGGAAATAGTTTTTCGTGGTCGCTTCTGATGTTTTCGGGGTACATGGGTATATATAGGAGGAAGAAGTAGGTCGGTGGACACCCGAGGGGCCCACGAGGGTGGGGGGAGTGCCCAGCCCTAGGGGGCGCGTCAGGCACCCTCATGGCTGCCTCGATTGTTTCTTGACTTCCACTCCAAGTCCTCTGGATCACGTTTGTTCCAAAAATATCGCTCCCGAAGGTTTCATTCCGTTTGGACTCCATTTGATATTCCTTTTCTTCGAAATACTGAAAGAGGCAAAAAAATAGCAATACGGGCTGGGCCTCCGGTTAGTAGGTTAGTCCCAAAAATGATATAAATGAGTAAAGTAAAGCCCATAAACATCCAAAATGGGTAATATAATAGCATGGAACAATAAAAAATTATAGATACGTTGGAGATGTATCAGACCCTGATCCTAAGTCACACCAATCTAGCATGTAACACATCATATCACTTTGTGGCCTCACGCACGGTACTCCCACGGGTGCCACCTTACCTGGCCCGGGATCGTTTGCTCCTTTTGGCTCACATATATGATAGTGTTGCTAGCATCCATATGACAGAGAACCCAGGCCGACATGACTAGTCGTAAACCCAAAGTGTCACTAACTTACAGGGACAGGCATACATGACCCAGCAACGAATGTGTCGATCATCAACGTATGAACCCAAGTCATAGCAAGCTACAAGGACTTAAAGGAACAACGCGTGACATTTCCCCGAAGGGACAGACACAGGAATGAAGAAGGACACATGCCGGCCAGCCTAAGTTTTCCGGAGTAGTAGCAAGCTACCAAGGCTCAGTGGAAGCACTAGGAGCCATTTCCTGGTAAGAGAGGCTACCAAGAATAAACAACTAGGTTGTCGGATCCCACACATACCAAGCATTTCAAATCATACACACAATATGCTTGATATGTGCAAATACAACATGGCATCACAACAAATCTCTACAACTCAAAGTATTTATTCAATAGGCTCCTAGGAGCTAGATATTACAAACATAGGTCACACGACCCAGCATACAAAGCATACAGGCAATGGAAGCATAACATATGTCTAAGTACAGACAACTACAAATGAAGAAGGCTGAGAAGCCTGACTATCTACAAGACCCTCCCAAGGGTACAAGATCGTAGCTGAGGTAACAAGCTAAACATCAAAGTCCACGCGGAACTACTAGTGAGGCTGGAGTCTCTCTGCAAAAACATAAATTAAGCAAACATGAGTACAAATGTACCCAGCAAGACTTACATCAGAACTAGCTACATATGCATCAATATCAACAAAGGGGGTGGTGGAGTTTGACTGCAGCAAGCTAGCTTAGATTGTGGCTATCCTGAACTACGACTGCAAGTAACTCTTTTGAGGTGGCGCACACGATTCCACATATTCACCATATCAATACACCACTATGGATCCGCTCCCGTCTCCCTACGAGAAGGCCATCCATAGCACGCATGCTTATCTTGCGTATTTTAGAGTATCCACTTTCACTTGTGTATGAACTGCACAAGCAACCCAGTAATCCTTTACCGCGGATGCGGCTATTCGAATAGATCATGTTAACCCTGCAGGGGTGTACTTCTTCACACACGCTCTCGCCACTTACCGCCATGTACACGTCATGTATCTCGGCAACCTTCAAGCGGAAGCCTGGCAAGGGTGTCGGCCACGACCTGACTAACCAAGCAAGACTCTAGTCCAGGTTTATCGCCTATTCGGGTTCCATCCGCAAGGAGAACCGGCCGGGGTGTCGCTCACGGCCCCAAACGATGTGTACAGGGTTCCCAAGCCCCCCAAATGGGCTACGCTTGGTATACCCGGCCACGGTGCCTAGTCTGTCCCAAGCCCACCTGTACCGGGTGCGACTTGGTAGACTTCTAACACAACCTACAAACACCAGAAACTAGTTGGAACTCTTGGACAGAGATCGAGTTGATTAATAAGTCAAGAGGGGTCGAGTTACCGAAACCCAATGTGTGGTAGCAACTGTCTTGGATCACAGACACAGAACTTAGTTCCTGAGGACGGTTTCAATGAGACAACCCACCATGTACTCCTACATGGCCTCTCACCGCTACCGTTACCAAATCATGTTCACACACTTAGCTCTCAACAGTAGGACATGTTCACAACCTTCCAATTCATCCCCGATGAATTAGACCTAACTCAACTCTAAGCAGTAGCAGGCATGACAAACAAGCATGAATGAGTAGGCACATCATGGCTCAAACAACTCCTACTCATGCTAGTGGGTTTCATCTATTTACTGTGGCAATGACAGGTCATGCAGAAGAAAGGGGTTCAACTACCGCATCATGTAACAGTTGAATCGTTGTTGTCCTAATGTAGTAAAAGAGAGCAGCGAGAGAGTGGGATTGTATCAGAATGAACAAGGGGGTTTTGCTTTCCTGGCACTTCTGAAGATGATATAGCTCTTCATCGGTGTCATCGAACTCATCATCGGAACATACGTCTACCAAGGGGAACAAACACCGGCAACAGAGAAAGAACAAAATCAATGCAATGCAGCAATATAATGCATGATCATGACATGGAAATATGTTGTGATTTGAGCTAATGCAATAGAAAGTCATTTTGATTGGAGTGGAATTCAAAACTACATCAAATTCCAACTCCAAATCTATTATCAAATTTGTCCAAATCTTGTTTCATCCTAAAAAGTGAGGTTAACTTGCTCAAACATGCATGAGAATGGTATAGATGTATAGATTAGATTTTTTGATCATTTTTCATATATAAATTATTTCATTTGGAGTTATAGATTAATTTCTATGATTTTTTAAGTTTATAACATTTCTGGAATTTCCTGAATTATTTTTTAACCCAAAAAATGATTTATTGCGTCGGCGTGACGTCAGTAGGTCAACGGCGATGGCCAGGTCAAACCTGACCAATGGGGCCCACTGTTTAGTGACACACTGGGCAAACCTGGTCAAATCCAGTGCTGACTGGGTTTGATCGATGGTGGGGCCCGTTGTCAGTGGTAGTGACGTGGCTGATTAGGGGGGATTAGTGCTAATGACGTCGCCACGTCGGCTGTCGCCGGAGTTTCACCGGCGACGCCCGCTCGGGATTGAGCTACGGGCGACGGTTTTGAGCGGGGTTTGGAGCTACGAGACGCTGAGATTCGCGTGCATCTGTTGCAGTAGGCGGAAAAAGCTCGTGTGGCCAGAGCTCGCCGGAAACAAGCTCGCGGCAGTGCCGGAGTTCGGCCCTGAGCGGCGTGGGGTGTTGTGGTGCATGTTAGGAGCTTCGAGCGGCGGCGTTGGGTTCATGGGGACCTGCTGAGCTCGCGGTAGTGCTCAAGTGCGAGTTGTGGCCGCGGTTACCACGGTGGCGCCATGGACGGCCGCGGTGAGCTTCGGCCGCGCTGAGGATTGCAGCTACACCGAGTAAATGAGTGCGGGGAGAGGGGGCAAAAGAAGAGGAGCTCACAGCATGGTCGGCCGTTGTCTCAGAGGGCTTGGGGAGGCGCTAGACATGGCAAATCGAACGGCGGGGGTCGTCGGCATCTGAGGTCAGGACGGCGACATTGGTGGCTTCAGAGACCATCCGAGCTCATGGGGCTCGATGGGAAGACGTGGCAGAGGACGGCGGATATGTTGGTCATGACGGTGAGGGAAAACGACGGTGGTGGCCGCGAGGGCAGCGAGCGGCGGTGATGGTGGCACTCGGCCATGGCTACGGGCAAGCGAGGGGGAAGAGGGGAAAAGTGAGGAGGAGGACTCGATCCAGATGGCACCACGGAGAACAAGCGCGACATCGCGCTGGTGGGGAGGCAGCACGCAGGCGGGAAGGTGCGTGGCGCGCGCGCACAACATCGGCTCGATCCGACTGGCGAAAGGTCAGGGACCACTGGCACTTGGGCCAGATGGGCCACACAGTGCCAGGCCGCCAGGTAAACTCTCCCTCTCTCTCTCTTTCCCTATTTCCTTTCTGTTTTCTATTTGTTTGCCTCTGTTTTGATTTAGTTTAACACCAAATCATTTTAGTAAATTCTTAAAATTATTAGATGGCCTGTTAAAATATATACAAAGCCACTCACAAACTTTCAAAATTATTGGAGTTATATTTAATATATATATATATAATAGATATAAATCCAATGCAAATAATTATTGGGTTAACTCAAATGCCCAAAATAAATATTTCTGAGATTCCAAAAATATTGGTTTGACTTTTACCTCTTGCGAATATTTTTATAGATTAGGAGGAAAATTTAATTCTTGGTTCATTTGAAGCAATTTTCAAATTGGCCATTTTTAAAGATTCCTAAGGCTTGAGCATTTCCTCAGTTCAACTTTTCTTGAATTTAAACTTGATGCATGGATGAGTATGCACTGACAAGCAAGACTAAGCTAGGGCTGTGAGAGAGGGCTTCTACATCAACCCTATTGCCCTTCCGATGAAGTGTGAGTAGTTTACCACAGACCTATGGGTCCATAGCTAGTAGCTAGATGGATTCTTCTCTCTCTTTGATTCTCAATACCATGTTCTCCTCGATGTTCTTGGAGATCTATCCGATGTAATCTTCTTTTGCGGTGTGTTTGTCGAGATGCAATGAATTGTGGATTTATGATTAGCTTATCTATGAATATTATTTGAATCTTCTCTGAATTCTTATATGCATGATTTGATATCTTTGTAATTCTCTTCAAACATTCGATTTAGTTTGGCCAACTAGATTGGTTTTTCTTGCAATGGGAGAAGTACTTAGCTTTGGGTTCAATCTTGCGGTGTCCTTTCCCAGTGACACTAGGGGCAGCAAGGCACGTATTGTATTGTTGCCATCAAGGATAAAAAGATGGGGTTTACATCATATTGCTTGAGTTTATTCCTCTACATCATGTCATCTTACTTAATGCGTTACTCTATTCTTCATGAACTTTATACTCTAGATGCAGGCAGGAGTCGGTCGATGTGTGCACTAATAGTAGTAGATGCAGGCAGGAGTCGGTCTACTTGACACGGACATGATGCCTATATTTCATAATCATTGCCTTGGATATCGTCATACTTTTCTATCAATTGCTCGATAGTAATTTGTTCACCCACTGTATTATTTGCCTTCATGAGAGAAGCCTCTAGTGAAACCTATGGCCCCCATGTCTATTTTCCATCATATTAGTTTCCGATCTACTATTTTGCAATCTTTTATTTTCAGATCTATAAACCAAAAAAAAACAAAAATATTTTATCTTTCGTTTATCTATCTCTATCAGATCTCACTTTTGCACGTGACCGTGAAGGGATTGACAACCCCTTTAACGCGTTGGGTGCAAGTTGTTTGATTGTTTGTGCAGGTATTGGTGGCTTGTGCATTGTCTCCTACTGGATTGATACCTTGGCTCTCTAACTGAGGGAAATACTTATCTCTACTTTGCTGCATCACCCTTTCCTCTTCTTGGGAAAAACCAACGCAAGCTCAAGAAGTAGCAGGAAGAATTTCTTGCGCCGTTACCGGGGAGATCTACACCAAGTCAAGACATACCAAGTACCCATCATAAAACTCTCATCTCTTGCATTACATTATTCGCCATTTGCCTCTCATTTTCCTCTCCCCCACTTCTAAAATGATTTTCGAAAATATTCACCCTTTTCTTCGCCTCTTTCTTCGCCCTTCTTCTGTTTGTCTTTTCATTTGCTTTTTGTTTGCTCGTGTGCTAAATTGCTTGCCTTGCTATGACTAGTGCTTTTACTCCTCCTTTATCTCCTAACTTTTTAGTTCTTCACTTCAAACAGCGGCAAAGAGAAAATTTAAAAGATGCTTGGTATGGGATGTTAGATTCTTATCGCAATTGTACTAAATATGGGGATATTATGATTCTTCTTCGTAATTTTTATGTTGGGCTAATCATGTCCCATAGGCAACTTTTGGATTTCACTGCTAAAGGAAATTTCATTGAGATTGATGCCAACATTGCTTATGAGATAATAGAAGGAGTGGTAGGAATATCACCCCCCACAAAGGGGATTACACCCTACCCAAGAGGGAACTCAAGTTTTTGAGAAATTGTGTGAAGTATTGAAAATTTTGCAAAAATCTCTTGAACCTCTCAAGAATGTTAGTGGAAATCTCCACCGCATGAATATGTTGATCACTCTATGCAGTAAGAGGTTGGATGCTCTAGATATAAAGATTTCTGAATTTGAGGAGAAATGCAAAGAACCTCCTGGTTTGGAGCTTAACTCCACTAAAAAGATAAAGACCAAAGATGACAATACCTAGATCTATTTGTGTTTTTTTTGCCTAGCTAAGGGCGTTAAACAATAGCGCTTGTTGGGAGGCAACCCAATTTTATTTTTGTTCTTTGCATTTTGGTTCTGTTTTTCAATAAATAATTAATCTAGCCTCTGGTTAGATGTGTTTTTGTGCTTTAATTAGTGTTTGTGCCAAGTATGACCTTTGGGATGGCTTACGGTGATAGTTGTTTTGATCCTGCTGAAAGACAGAAACTTTTGCGCCCAGGAAAATAATTTTCATTTTTTACAGATGCGCTCTTTTGATCTGATTCTTCTTTCAAAACATTTGTACACAAATTTCCCAGGTTGTCCTAATTTTTCAGAATTTTTGGAGTTACATAAGTATTCGAAGTTTCCAGAATGCTGCAGGCTGTTCTATTTTTGACAGATTTTGTTTTCTATGTATTGTTTGCTTATTTTGATGAATCTATGGGTAGTATCAGGGGGTATGAACCTGGAAAAGTTGGAATACATTAGATATTACACCAATATAAATAAAGAATGAGTTCACAACAGTACCAAAAGTGGTGGTTTATTTTCTTATACTAACCGGTCTCATAAGATTTTCTGTTGAGTTTTGTGTTGTGTAGTTTTAAAGTTTTTGGTAAGGATTTGATGGACTATGGAATAAGGAGTGGCAAAAGCCTAAGCGTGGGGATGCCCAAGGCACCCCAAGGTAATATTCAAGGACAACCAAGAGCCTAAGCTTGGGGATGCCCCGAAAGGCATCCCCTCTTTCGTCTTCGTCTATCGGTAACTTTACTTGAAGCTATATTTTTATTCACCACATGATATGTGTTTTGCTTGGAGCGTCTTGTATGATATGAGACTTTACTTTTTAGTTTTCCACAATCATCCTTGATGTACACACATTTTGAGAGGGACACACATGAATTGTGATTTATTAGAATACTCTATGTGCTTCATTTATATCTTTTGAGCTAGGCAATTTTGCTCTAGTGCTTCACTTATATCTTTTTAGAGCACGGCGATGGACTTATTTTGTAGAAATTGTTGAACTCTCATGCTTCACTTATATTATTTTGAGAGTTTCTCTAAACAGCATGGTAATTTGCTTTGGTTATAAATTTAGTCCTAATATGATAGGCATCCAAGAGGGATATAATAAAAACTTTCATATAAAGTGCGTTGAATACTATGAGAAGTTTCATTCCTTATGATTGTTTTCAGATATGAGGATGGTGATATTAGAGTCATGCTAGTGGAGTAATTGTGTATTGTAGAAATACTTGTGTTGAGGTTTGCGATTCTCGTAGCATGCACGTATGGTGAACCGTTATGTAACGAAGTTGGAGTATGATTTATTTATTGATTGTCTTCCTATGAGTGGCGGCCGGGGACGAGCGATGGTCTTTTCCTACCAATCTATCCCCCTAGTAGCATGAGCGTAGTACTTTGTTTTGATGACTAATAGATTTTTGCCATAAGTATGTGAGTTCTTTATGACTAACGTTGAGTCCATGAATTATACGCACTCTCACCCTTCCAGCATTCCTAGCCTCTCTAGTGTCGCGCAACTTCGCCATTACCATACACACACCATACACCTTCCTCAAAACAGCCACCATACCTACCTATTATGGCATTTCCATAGCCATTCCGAGATATATTGCCATGCAACTTTCCACCGTTCCGTTTATTATGACACACTTCATCATTGTCATATTTCTTTGCATGATCACGTAGTTGACATAGTATTTGTGGCAAAGCCACCGTTCATAATTTTCATACATGTCACTCTTTAGTCATTGCACATCCCGGTACACCGCCGGAGGCATTCATATAGAGTCATATTTTGTTCTAAGTATCGAGTTGTAATTCTTGAGTTGTATGTAAATAAAAGTGTGATCATCATTATTAGAACATTGTCCCATGTGAGGAAATAAAAAAAGAGGCCAAAGAAGCCATTGAAAAAAAATGAGAGAAAAAGAGAGAAGGGTTAATGTTACTAACCTTTTTCCACACTCGTGCTTCAAAGTAGCACCATGATCTTCATGATAGAGAGTCTCCTATTTTGTCACTTTCATATACTAGTGGGAATTTTTCATTATAGAAATTGGCTTGTATATTCCAACGATGGGCTTCCTCAAATTGCCCAAGGTCTTCATGAGCATGCAAGTTGGATGCACACCCACTTAGTTTCTTTTTGAGCTTTTCATAAACTTATAGCTCTAGTGCATCCGCTGCATGGCAATCCCTACTCACTGACATTGATATCTATTGATGGGAATCTCCATAGCCCATTGATATGCCTAGTTGATGTGAGACTATCTCCTTCTTTTTGTCTTCTCCACAACCACCATATTCTATTTCACCTATAGTGCTATGTCCATGGCTCACGCTCATGTATTGTGTGAAAGTTGAAAAGGTTTGTGAACATCAAAAGTATGAAGCAATTGCTTGGTTTGTTATCGGGGTTGTGCATGATTTGAATATTTTGTGTGATGAAGATGGTGCATAGCTAGACTATATGATTTTGTAGGGATAGCTTTCTTTGGCCATGTTATTTTGAGAAGACATGATTGCTTTATTAGTATGCTTGAAGTATTATCGTTTTTATGTCAATATTAAACTTTCGTTTTGTATCTTATGGATCTGAACATTCATGCCACAATAAAGAAAATTACATGGATAAATATGTTAGGTAGCATTCCACATCGAAAATTCTTTTTTATTATTTACCTACTCGAGGACGAGCCGGAATTAAGCTAGGGGATGCTTGATACGTCTCCAATGTATCTATAATTTTTTATTGTTCCATGCTATTATATTATCTATTTTGGATGTTTTATATGCATTAATATGCTATTTTATATTATTTTTTGGACTAACCTATTAACCTAGAGCCCGGTGCGAGTTTTTGTTTTTTTCCTTGTTCTTGAGCCTCGTAGAAAAGGAATACCAAACGGATTAAAACCTTAGCGATGATTTTTCTTGGACCAGAAGACACCCAGGGGACTTGGAGTGCAAGTCATAAGAGCCATGAGGCGGCGACAAGGGGGAGGGCGCGCCAGGGGGTAGGATGCGCCCCCTACCTTGTGGGCCCCTCGGTGAACTCCCTAACTAGATCTTCCTCCTATATATTCACAAATATTCCCAAACCACCAGAGGCATCCACGGAAACACTTTTCCACCGCCGCAACCTTCTGTTCCCGTGGGATCCCTAGGGGCCTTTTCCGACATCCAGCCGGAGGGGGATTCGACCACGGAGGGCTTCTACATCAACCCTATTACCCTTCCGATGAAGCGTGAGTAGTTTACCACAGACCTACGGGTCCCTAGCTAGTAGCTAGATGGCTTCTTCTCTCTCTTTGATTCTCAATACCATGTTGTCCTCGATGTTCTTGGAGATCTATCCGATGTAATCTTCTTTGGCGATGTGTTTGTCGAGATGCGATGAATTGTGGATTTATGATCAGCTTATCTATGAATATTATTTGAATCTTCTCTGAGTTCTTATCTGCATGATTTGATATCTTTGTAATTCTGTTCGAACTATCAGTTTAGTTTGGCCAACTAGATTGGTTTTTCTTGCCATGGGAGAAGTGCTTAGCTTTGGGTTCAATCTTGCGGTGTCCTTTCCCAGTGAAAGTAGGGGTAGCAAGGCACGTATTGTATTGTTGCCATCAAGGATAAAAAGATGGGATTTACATCATATTGCTTGAGTTTATTCCTCTACATGATGTCATCTTACTTAATGTGTTACTCTGTTCTTCATGAACTTAATACTCTAGATGCAGGCAGGAGTCGGTCGATGTGTGGACTAATAGTAGTAGATGCAGGCAGGAGTCAGTCTACTTGACACGGACGTGATACCTATATTTCATAATCATTGCCTTGGATATCGTCATAACTTTGCTCTTTTCTATCAATTGCTCGACACTAATTTGTTCACCCACCGTATTATTTGCCTTCATGAGAGAAGCCTTTAGTGAAACCTATGGCCCCCAGGTCTATTTTCCATCATATTAGTTTTTGATATACTATTTTGCAATATTTTACTTTTAGATCTATAAACCAAAAAACCCAAAAATATTTTATCTTTCGTTTATCTATCTCTATCAGATCTCACTTTTGCAAGTGACCGTGAAGGGATTGACAAACCCTTTATCGTGTCGGGTGCAAGTTGTTTGATTGTTTGTGCATGTATTGGTGGCTTGTGCGTTGTGTCCTACTGGATTGATACCTTGGTTCTCTAATCGAGGGAAATACTTATCTCTACTTTGCTGCATCATCCTTTCCTCTTCAAGGGAAAAACCAACGCAAGCTCAAGAAGTAGCAGTATTCATAGAGCTCTTTGAGATCATCAGCTTAGAGTTATTTCTTGGAGAAGAACTTGCGAAGAAGTTTCCAGAGCCTTTTCTTATTTTCATCAGCAATCAGATGCGTGATTCTTGTTTGGTTTTTCATAGCATTCAGCTCGGCAGCATGGTTTTCTTTCTCTTAGCGATCTTCAGCAATGTGTTTTAGCAACAATTGTTGCGTGCACAAACTGACTTCAAGCTGAGTTGGTGGTTGATGAGTAACCATTCGGTCGCGCTGAGGCAGACGTGGCCCATCGAATCCTTTGTTATAATCTTGTGATCTTGACTCGGGCATTTTACCTGAAGAAATATCTTGCACGACTTGCAGGGTGTCCCGAACAGGATGAATAAAACTTCTATGGCTCACCTTTGCCAAATACTCGGTTTTCATGCAATAATCAACCACTTTCTGAATCCACGGTGCATATACTTTGAGTGTTTTTGGATGTTGAGTAGGATCTTTCAAAATTTTCATAAACATATCCTCAACATCAAAGACATATTTCTCAGAGATGGCATAGATGGCATTTCGAAGAACATCTGAGATTGAACCGTCAGTATTCATTCTGGCTAGAGGGTAGATAGTGTAAGTGAGCATATGATACAGAGTTTGATTCTCGAAGGTTAAGTGCTCTGGCTTGGGAGGACCATTGTAGTCATGAAGCTTTTCCTTATCCATGGTGCACTAAAACATATCATCAGTAATGGCGTCAATGTTATGCACTCGGAATTCAGTTTTACCATGCTCAAAGTGAGGGAAATGAAAGTGCGAAACAAAATCCCTGGCGGTGCACTTGATAGGTTTTCCTTCGGTCATCCATTCCATGATCCATTTGGAACTATCAGCTACATCACCAGAGATGTATAAAGTTGCATAGAACCGAAGAATTATCTCTCGGTTCCACGGATGTTCGAAAGTAAACACACTGGTGAGGCAGAAATCTTCCAAATCTTGCAACAGCTGATCAAAGCAACCAATACCCTTCATAACAATGATATTCGGAAATTCATGAGGGAATATCTTCTTGCTGTCATAGAGAATCCGAGAATAATAGATGGTTGGTTCTTGGGTCTAGCTAGAAACGAGCCGATTCAGATGTGTGTGGCCCATTGAAAGGACTTTCTTCAAAGAATTGAGGGTGCATATTCCGATTGAATAGCGATCCTTTGGCACCAGCACCAGTCAAGAATAACTGCAGTTCTTCACAATGAAATGGATATTTGAATTCATCCTCGATTGAGATCACTTCATCACCATATACTATAGAGTCCGTAAGACGAGCAGAGATAGATTTATGCCCAGACGAACCATATTCACAAACTCGTTTCGTTGTGTCGATGGAAATCTGCAGTTGAGAGGGAGCTGAAGGCACAACGGTTGGAGCAGATTCTTTTTCAGTGGGCACAGAGGCCGAATGAGGGACATGAGCAAGAGTAGGTTGTTCTTCGTAGGTTGGTTGTTGTGCAGAGGGGGGAACCAAAACATTTGGTTCTTCACGAGCAGGAGGAACTTGGGGCTCGGACTGAAGGATTTCACCATCTTCAAAAACAACATGCTGTGATGGATTTTTAGCTCTTACAGAGGAGGCCACAGGCACTGATTCAGTTGGCCTTGGCGAGGGAGGTGCATCAGTAACTTGAGCAGTGGGTTGCGAAGGAATTACTGGCTCAGGGGAGATCTCTTTCGTAAGCTGAGCATCAGAATGTTCAGGAGACTTTGCAGTCGTAGGAGGAGGAGCATTTTTCTTCAATTTCTTTCGCTTCTTCTTCTGAACTGTTGGGTCAACATGCCCTTTGACTAAATCATTGTAACCAATAGCTTGGGCTTGATGCTCCCCGGCCCAGCTGGAGGGAGTTGCACTTGCAGCAGTGGCGGCGCCGGCGATTGGCCAAACCAAGACCCAGACGTCCTCGAAGCTTGAAGCATCCCCACCCCCACCCACCCGCTCCCCCCACGCGGGCGGAAGAACCACTGGATCGACCGACGAAGGAGAAAAAATCGACCTGGGAGCCCCTGAATACGAACATTGACCAACAACCACGATATCAATGGAACCAACAGCGGTGCGGCTCCAGAAATCCGTAGAAGACACCTGCAGGTGCGGCCACTCAGCACTGGCCAACCTTGATGACCGACGAGACCCCACAACCTCCGAGGGCGAACGTCATGCGAGTACAGGGCACCCCTACCGCACGCACAGCACGCTGCTCAAACATCGCCAAGACGTAATCTTCAACTGGCAGCAGTGCCTCCACATTGCCTACCCGCTCCACCCTGAGCACCTCACCAGCTAGCTAGCCTCCCACCACACCACCCGTGGGAGGAGACCTCATCTCCTCAGCCTTGTCTGCCAAGATCCAGAAGCGGTCGAAGGTGAGCGACTTGGGAGCACCATTCATTTGTCGGTGAATGCATCACCTACGCCTGCTGACGGGAGCCACTGTGTCAGGAGACCTGCTGCCAGCCATCGCCGAGCGGGACCACGGCCGGGGCCAGAGATCCATGCGGCAAGGTAGAGGAGGGTGAGCAGGGAGAGCGGAGTAGAGAGCCATGTCGTTACCTACTTAATCAACCAATATATGTCATCTTCTTTCTATCGCTCCAAACTTTAAATCTTTTCCTTTCTTGTATGACTTCACTGAGAACCATGAGCATTTCTTCTTGTTGGTAAGCCTTCTCGAAATTATGGAGGTGGAAATTTTGCCTTCTTGTTCAGTCTTGATGTCAATAATGTAATGTAAGCTAATATTGGGCAACCATTATTTGTTATAACATTTGGACCTGCATTTAACTTGGTCAAATGTGGGTTTCTCTTCCCAGGCTAGAGGTGCATTCGCAAATGTAAGACTGGATAAATGCCCAACGCCCTCCATAAAATGGAAAATCTACATACTGAGGCCTCCTTTGGTTTAGAGGAATTTCATAGGAATTTTAGAGGATAGAATTCTTATAGAATTTTTTCCTTTAGAGCCCTTTGGTTCATAGGAATGGATTCCTATTCCTACATAGGATTGGTTCCTATCCTCCACATTTCATAGGAAAATAAAAAAGAGCCTAGACTCAATGAAAAAATTCCTTTGATGTCAACCAAATGACATCTTGTTTCCTATTCCTACTCATAGGATTTGAGATACATATCATCTCATTTCCTACAAGATTCCTATTCATGTGATAATCCTATCCTATGAATCAAAAGAGGCCTGAACATATAAACTCTCCTACGCAACCCGCCGTTCCAGCGCCCTCCCTGTGTCAAAATGATCCTGCACGCACGATTTGTCTCGCTGGCTATTGTCACCGTACTTTTTGTCGCGCTGGTGAAAATCGGAATGCTTGTTGTTCTGCACGCCGCGTAATCGGGCTAGAGCAACTGACGCATGGGCCAGCGTTGCGCGCGGGCCAGCCTCGCAGCGACACGGTGGGTGCATGCTTCTGTCCGGGTGAAAGCAGGGGCGAATCGCGCGAGTAGAGAAGTCAGAGAAGCGAGCGAGCGAGAGAAAAACGAGCGAGCGCCGCGCCCCCTTCCCTTCCCCATGCTGACCTAAAACCCGCGTCTCCCCCGCGACCGTCTCTTCCTCTCCTGCCGCCGCCGCCGCGCCCCCCTTCTCGCCTTCCCCATGCTCGCAACCACGACCATGTCGCTACCGACGCCGCGTCCACCGCTCCCCCGCCTCGAACCAGCCGCCGCCATGGAGCCTCCGCTCCCCCGCCTCATCCCTCCGCCCATGCTCTCGCACCTCGCGTGCGGCCGCCGCCTTTTGTCCACAACCCTCCCTTCTCGGTCTGCTCGGCCACCAAGCGGCGGCGGAGCGGGTTGATAGAGATGGCGAGGGTGAGTCCATGGCCAGATGAGGGAGGAAGACAAATGACGGGTGGATCGGGTGCTCGAGGAGAGGAGGAATTCGCCCCTGGGCCCATGCCGCCGGCCTCCTCGTGCTGCTCGCATCTCCCTCATCGTCCCCGTCACCATCTACCACTCCTCTCCCGTGCCCAGACCGCGGGAAGAAGCCGAGAAGGGAGGCCGGCCGGCGGCGGCCACGCTCGACAAGATCCTCGCATTGGCGTCAAGGGAGAGGAGGTCTACGTCCCCCGCCTGTGTGCTTCTTCTCGGGACGCCGATGCCACGGAGCTCGTCAAGGTGCCCTCCCGTCCCTCTTCACCTCCATGCGTCTGTCTATTCGATTTGGTCCTCTGATTCAACTTTCTCACGCACGGGGATGGCTGTTGTGCTCTGTTCGTGTTCGCGCTCGTGCAACTCCCTCTCTGCTGCAGGAGGATTGGATTGGATTGGTTTCTACTTCTATTCTCTGTTTGAGAACCTGAGATGCAGCCCTCCAAATCTTAGGCCCCAGAAGGAGGATTTGAGAGTGGAGAGCCTGAATGTGATTTGGTGGAAGGAGTTGTCCAAGAATCAAATTGTTATTATTTTACTTTTCTGCAAGAGAGAATCTAAAGATTATTTGTTTCTTTTTATGCTTGCAAATCGTGTTTGCTGTTCGGGATTCACACCCTGCATTGATAAGGTCTGAATTTAACATCCACTTTTAACACATTTTGTCTTAGATATAAATGCCTATGCCTCACGTCATAGAAATTTGTAGCTGAATTTCATGGATCTGGTTTTGATAGATCATCTATGAATGCTTTTGGTATTACAATCAAATGTGATTGAATTTTGTAACTATCTGTTCAAATGCTCCCAAGAGGGTTAGCTGCTGGATGATGCTATTTATGAACATTATGCTCTCCACTGAGTTTACAGATTCTATAAGAGGAGATAAAGATCAGTTTGTCTTCTCATCTTCTTTCTAAATGGTGTATATTCGGTGAAATATTATCTTGGAAGGCCCCGTTGCAAGCTTCTTTCTCCATTTACCAGCTTTAACTGTCCATGAGAGGTGAGGTTGAAATTTGGGTGACGGGTAGCGTTTTGGAAAGCTTCAGAAGAAACGAAGAGAAATGGAATGGGAACCGATATGGATTTCTACTATTTTTTTCAAAGGATATGAATTTAACTTCACATTTATTAAGAATTGCAGCTTATTTGAGCCTGGAACTCTAACCAGAAATGTATCACATACCGATATTCATGTCTTTATTTTGTATTTTTAGGGTCAGTACACCAACTCTACTAGCTCGACTGGTCAGCAGCTAGTTCTCACACCAGGAGGTCCTGGGTTCGATTCCCAGGCTCCATGATTTTTAGAAGGGGAGCCTTGGCGCAGTGGTAAAGCTGCTGCCTTGTGACCATGAGGTCATGGGTTCAAGTCCTGGAAACAGCCTCTTACAGAAATGTAGGGAAAGGCTGCGTACTATAGACCCAAAGTGGTCGGACCCTTCCCTGGACCCTGCGCAAGCGGGAGCTACATGCACCAGGTTGCCCTTTTTAGGGTCAGTACACCAACTCTGTGTTCGGAATCAAGGTTTTCATGCAGCACATAATCCTCTGGATGTCTCAATCTGCAGTTTATATGCTCTAGGGAACACAGTTTTGCTCAACAAAAATTGGTTGGGTTCAACTATGTTTGCTTAGCCTTTTCATTAAAACTACAACCATAAAATATGCTTCATGCAACATTGGAATAGGTTGATTATTTATTTGTTCACTGCATAGTACCAGCGGCTGCTAACTACATATTGTACAGATTTTGCAGGGATGTATATATATGGTGATGTTTCACTGGGATCCTCAAATGTTTCAGTTCGTACTTAGCAGGATCACCTTGAGCAACGACTCAATTAATATTCTCACTGATCCAGTTTACTGAAGAACTTGTGACCCAGTTCCAGGACTCCTATGGACTAAGGTACTCTAGCTGCTTGCATCTTTCAGAGGATCTAATTAGAACCAATTCAATGTGTGGTTTATCTTCTTAGAACTATTAGTATTCACTCAAGCAGGAGCTGGCTTCAGTTGGAATAAGTGTGCTAGAAAGTGTGGCCAATAGATTGTACGTCGGCAAAAAATTGGTCCATTGTGAACTAAAGGAATGTTGTATAGGTTGTTACAAATCTACAATAACCAGCTTAGCGATTCACTAATGACTTATGGAAGCACACCCGATGCCAGAGACCAGAAGAAATTATCATTTTCAGATTGGTAGTAGTCCCCCCTGAGATTATTGTGTGCATTTCCAATTGGTAGTGGTCATTGCTTTTAAGCAGAGTATTGTTCTGTCGAAATTGGTGATCTAAGCTACAAACTAATTCTCGTGCTCGACAGCGACTCTAATTTACTTTGGAACCCTGGTTTTTGTGTCTTGATTTTAGGGATGGGGTTATGCCAATTTAACCAGGTTCTGAACATTCAGGTAGCTCAGACCATGGAGGTAAACATAAAAGGTATTTGATTTATCATGATCCAGTTACAGGAATGCATGGATTTTTTTGGCAAGCATTATATATCGTTGAAGATTTGCCATTTTTTCAAGTTCCTTGTATGCTAATCGGTAACCTTTAGTTTTGGATGTATAATAAGTACCTCCTGCTGAGCAAAGTGTGTGATATTCCAGAGTATCTTTTTCATGTATAATAAGTACTACCTTCCAGCTAAGTGAAGATGCATCTTTTTCAGCATGTGCAAACTAATTTTTGGTTATATCTATTTCGACGATGTGTTTGTATATCTGACAGAAGTAGCTCTTTTTTGTTTATGAATATGAGCTGGACCATCCAAAAACACTTCGTTCAAATGCAGAGATGTTGGATGTAGTATCTGATTATCTGTTCTCCATTTTTGCATCCTGTATGCATCTCACATTCTTTTTATTTTTAGTGTGATAAAAATATTCTTTTTTGAACATGCTATCACTTTGTCATATCATGGAGAAACTTCTCTCTTTCTCTTATTTGGATACAATGTGTTCCCTATGGAGAAAACATGGTGTTTTGGTCTGTTACATCTTATTTTTCAGGTGCCCCCAGCTATCAGGTTTGTATTGGATAGAGTAATACCACCTTATTTACTGGCAAAGGGTCTGATTTTACATGTAAGCCTACAAAATATCCTTGGTGATGCTAAAATTTATCTTTTTGTTAGGATTTTCTCATTGTAACTGAAAAGTCTGATCCTTGGTCATATCTGTTTAGAGATTATTGATGAGATATATGTTGGACAGTTTCGTGCCTGCTGATGAAACCTAATTTAAGTATCTTGAGGTATTGAACTACCATTTGAATGTTAATAGCAGGACTGAGGCAGTATGTTCTATTTCCTTTTTAGAAGTAAAATATCCAAGGACTCTGGATGAAAAACAATTACAATCCTTATCCACAAATATTTTTATATCATGGTAATTCCAACATCATCTGTCACCCTCTGGACTGCAGGGCGAGATATCGATCAAATATGAACCTGTCTATCTGCTCAGACCAGGTGATTAGTCTCTCCTTGCTATTTTTCTTGAGGTGTGTGCATCTATCTGGACAATTTAATGAAAATATATTGCTCATACAAACCATCACTACATGTTAGTTCACTTTAACCCTAATCAGTCAAAAGGTTATCCCTTTTGCATTTCATGGACATAAAGGTTTGGTGTTGACTGTCGATCTTTTGTTAACATGGGACCTTAATACCGTAGGGAGTGTTTTTTTATATGTTCGGCACAACTGTATATTCCTCTGTTCCAGATCCAGATCCAGCTCTGTTCGTAGTTCATGCCTGCTAAGACATGTTCAATTCCTTCCGATATGCTTTTGAATATGTTTTCAGTGATGCCATATAGCTATAAATACTATATTTGCATAAGGCCAGTAGGATATATGCTTTAATGCCCTTAATTAGTTCTGAAATGTTTAGCATGGTCTTTGTCAATCTGCTTTATCCCATTCAAAAAAGCCACATGGTTGACTCTTGTGCTATGCCTAGGCTATCTAGAAACTGTTGATTTCTGTGTGTGTGGATACTGTTCTCTTCGTAAACTAATTTTACTACTTGGCTCTGTTCATATCTTCATGATATTGTACCTTCTTTTCATTGTTAGCTTGCTAAAGGAATGTTAGATTCTTGTTGCGTGTCCATTCCAAGGCCTCCCTCGTTATTCTTAATGCACACTGTATTTGTGCCTTCTACCAGCCCCCTCGGTCTATCTTTCCAAAAACATCCTCTTGCTGAAGTAATGTTTCAGAAGCTCGGCCTCCCCAAACCAGTCTACCATGTGCGGCTGCTTGAGCAGAGAGGATATAGATCACAGGTTGAATTACCGTACAAAAGAATGTTTCCAAGCTTCAGCACGCCGGGTTAGACTGTCAAGCCCCATATGTGTGGATGGGAGGACATCAATGAATTCTGCAGCCGAACGAGCCATTGAATATATGCAAACCAGTGAGAGCAAGGTGTTTGTTGACTATAACTACTACCAGCTGCAACAGCAGAAACAGGCACACGAAGGAGTATCAGGAAGGCTGTTAGAATAAATAGAAGAAATCAACCAGCGCAACCAAACTATCAAACAGATAACTAGAGAAGCATCCAACTATCTGGAAGAAGTGCATGATGCATCAAACAAAATTCATGGTCTTGCTGCCATTGCCTTGGACCATGTTTCCTCAGTGTCTCTTTTTGATTTCAGGCAGGCTATTCTAGAGATTCATGATGCAGTTGTTGCACTTCAAAACACTACATCTACTGCACGTGTCTCACTAGAGGAAAAAGGCATGTACTCAGAGACGATCATGTGGCAGATCCAGTCTACAGTGGCGTTTCTGGTGATGAAACTGATGAATACTATCATCATGATGACTATGGTCACTATGTGCGATCCCCATGAGCATGTTGTCCAGCCTGCTGAGCTATCTGGTCAACATGTGAAGCTCTATATGCATAGCTTCACCACGAAGGCTTGCTTCTTCTTAGCAAGAACCAGTCTGGTTACTATGTTTAGTCTACTGGTTTATCTAAATAAAATGTGAAGCTCTATGCTTACAGCTTCACTTTAGGAACTGTCTCCTTTTCAGACTACTCTCTGGTCATGTATAAATATGGGATCTATTGTACTATCTAAAACCAATGTAATTTATATATGTTGCATCTTCTGAAATTCTTCTGTGTCGCCTTTTGCTATGCACTTTTCCTTATTTGCTTTCTTCTTCCAAGTGATGGTCAACCGACTTTGGCATATGTATCAATGGCTCTGCCCGATGATCATGGGCTCATAACTACAACCATCTATATGATGCGCCAATACTATGTATCAGCTAAAACACTATGTATTTTCTATTTGCTTATGCTCATTGTAAATTTCGTAGCATTGGGTTCTCTTAAAACGCTATATACTTTCTATTTGCTTATGCTCATTGTAAATTTCTTAGAACAGTATATATCAACACTACGAGATCAATATATGCTATCATCAAGCAATATCATTGTTTTCCCTTTATCTACCATCATATATATGAATTAAACTATCATACACATGCTTTCAAAACCTGGCTGGCCGATGCTTTTTGCGCCATTGGCGCAATGAGTCATCTAGTAAAAAGGAAAGGGTAGAATGGCGCAATGAGTCATCTAGTAAAAAGGAAAGGGTAGAGAAGCATCTACACAATGAGACAAGACGATTCAGTGCCCAGGTTCAGCTATACCCGCGATGTATGGAAAATTCAAAAAAATACTAGAAAAACTGAAAAAAAATCTTAACTTATTTTGCATGGAAGATAATTTGGTGTGTGAGGTGTGTTCTAAATTTCAGATCATTTGGACATTTGAGTAGCTCTCGACAAAAAAGACAAATTTGAAGTCTGTGAAAAAGTTTATTGTTCATGTATTGTTCTGATCCAATTTGTCCTTTTTTTATGAGAGCTAATCATATAACCAAATGATCTGAAATTTGGAGCATACCTCACGCACCAAATTACCTCCCATGCAAAAGAAAATGAAAATCGGATTTTCTTAGAAAAGTTAGTATTTTTTGTGAATTTTCTCTTCACCGGATGCAGATGAGTCTGGGCACAGAAATGGATATTTGCTATGCAATGCGGTTTCATTGTCGGCGTGACTGCTCATATTTTTGGATGTCGACGAGGCAAAGAAATAAGCTTGAAAAAAAGTGGTTAATTTTTCTGTGTAAACAATTGTTGTGCAGTAGAACAAATGAAATGACGCGTTTTGGATCTAGGCCTCCATAGAGGCTGAATTTCTGCAAAACTCAAAATTTCAGTTTAAAAAGTTTTGAAAAAATTGTAAAGTAAACAAGGATGTGAGGTGGTTGTGTATAAAATTTCAGGATGAAATACATTTCAACCTATACAAAAAAGACAAATTCATGGTCAGGAGGATGAATAGTATCATGTGTTAAAATGCCTCAGATTTGTTTTTGTTTTTTTGTTATTTTGCACTACCCTTATTTCAATGTATTTCATCCTAAAAATTTGCACACTTGTGCATTATGATTTCATCTATATCTGTAAATAAATTCTAGAACTTTTGAAATATAAAAATATGAATTTCCACTAATTTTGAATTTTTGCATTCGCCGAGCTTGACCTCCAAAAGCAATTTCCGGACAAATGAGGGGAATATAATTTGGAGTCAAACTTAACATATTTTAAATGATGAATCAAGTTTGTTAACCCATACTCTCTCTGTCCCACAATGTAAGACCGTTTTGAAAGCTGTTAAAAAGGTCTTGCATTGTGCATTTAAGGTCTCTAGGTTAAATGTGGTGCTGTACCATTCGAACATTCTAATTTCATTTTTGATATGTTCATTGCTAAAAGTTCCCGCAACAATGCGCAAGGGGTTATATAAAGGACAGTTGCAACGCAGGGACAATCAACTAAATTAGTAAATGTTGCGTATCATCGCAATGGAGAATAGTTGGTTCTGACTACATAGCAGATTTAGTAGCATAACATGATACCTAGCAACAGGGGTTCGAATTTTTTATACATAGACGAAACAAACATCACAGAGATTCAGTGAATGATTATAATTCTCTTACCGGATAATACAAAACACAACTGAAAATAAGTCACAAACTGGGGAATAAAGTCTGCAGAACTACCAAATAATACTGAAACTGAAGTACGCAAGGCAGATTGAAACTCAAAATTAAATAATAACTTGAGCAATCCAAGCAGCACATGGTCCTCATCCAGATCCAGATCATCTTCTCAACGTTCCAGCTCAATCCTACACCTCCTTATGCATGGATCGGTGCCTGAAAGCACTCACCAAACAAATGTTTGTTAGCAAACATAGTTTATTTCCATAGCCACATATTGTAAGGAGAACAGTTACTGATCGTCTCATCGATCAGTAAAAGGCAAACATCGATCTTAAGCTAGTTCCAACACTGATACTACAGAAGTAGCCAGAAAGTTTCAACGACAAAATATTCCAACTACAAACAGTTCCGGGTGCTCTCTACCCAAATTTAATCACAAGTCCACTAATTTCCAAAAAAAAATGTAGTTTGTTTCTGATTCTATTACATAATAATAGTACTATAAACCAATGGATTGCGGGTATTGTGTTGGTAATGAAATCACTTTATTAACTTAAAAACTCTAGAACAGTATGCAAAACTTTATGCTTCTTTGACCTGGCCTAGTTTAGTTTTGAACATTTATTGTCTTATTCAAATAACGTTTTGCAGGTACCTTTGCAGGTCACTAATGGCGCATCCACACATGCCTAGATTCTGCGATGTTGGTCACCCAGTAATTAACAGTTGCCAAAACAAGCAACAGCTGACACGCAGTAGCAAGCATTGTTCACAACTAAATATTTGATGGGGCGAAAGGACCGTGCAGAAAAAGTAGACACTGCACAAACACCGGATTGCAAACTAATCCATACTTTAGTATTTTGTAAATTCATGAATAAATGTTATGTGATGGTGGTGTTATTACGGTATTACATTTACGCTTTCAGGTTTCCTGTGAGTCAATAAATGCACATGTAGCAGCATCAATCGTATACCTGAATCTTCCTGAACGAACCTACCTATACTTTAGCTAAACCCTTATCTTGATCTAGCAACGAAGCTATATTTAACAAGAACTCAATTCTATATGCAACCACCATATTATCATTATCATAAACTTGAGTTTCGTTGCACAATAGCAGATAAAGGTTTGACATTTAATTCTAGAATAGCAGAGGAGAAGCTAGCTCAGTAACAAAGCCAACAATAGCAAGAGCCAGTATTTAGTAATTAATACACACTGCAAAAATAAACATGTGAGATGTAAAATTAATACCTTTGGAAACAGACGAGAAGAAGTTTGAGAACTGACTGGGAGAAAGGACTGCAGAATCCGGCACCTGTGCTTGACCATGTCTGCATCTTCACCGCAGAGGTCTTCCTCTCCATGAATATATGGAGAAACTGAAACTATTGTCTCGTTGATGACATCAATAACAACGACGGAAAGCTTGTCAACATTATCCCTCGGCTCAGAAACGATGAAGTGTATGAGATTGGGCTCGTCCCTATTCACAAGAGGGAACATGGGCACAACATTGTGGGGGACACGACGATTACGGCAAGCAAGATACCGAAATTTTTGAGACGTAATCACCGCCTCTTTGTGCCAGCCATTATCTTCTGATGATGCAAGAGTATAGCAGGTGATGGTGAAACTAGAACCAGGAGCGAGCGGGCCAAAAAAGGCACCATCTTCACGGGCATTGTCAACAAACTTCAGGCGGTTGCCCTCTTTACCGGTGACACAGAGACTGCGGTACATCTCAAGGGTCTCTCCACTGCGGTACTCTCCGCGGATATCACAATATCTCTTATTTAATTAATGCATCTATATACTTGGTAAAGGGTGGAAGGCTCGGCCTTATGCCTGGTGTTTTGTTCCACTCTTGCCGCCTTAGTTTCTGTCATACCGGTGTTATGTTCCTTGATTTTGCGTTTTACGCGGCCGGGTGTATGGGAACCCCTTGACAGTTCGCTTTGAATAAAACTCCTCCAGCAAGGCCCAACCTTGGTTTTAACATTTGCCACCTAAGCCTTTTTCCCTTGGGTTCTGCAGACTCAAGGTTCATCTTTATTTTAACCCCCCCGGGCTAGTGCTCCTCTAAGTGTTGGTCCAAACTAGAGCCCTTTGCAGCGCCCCCTCAGGGAAACTTGAGGTCTGGTTTTAGTTGTACGGAATTCTCATCCTTTGTGCCCTGAGAACGAGATATGTGCAGCTCCTATCGGGATTTGTCGGCACAGTCGGGTGGTCTTGCTGGTCTTGTTTTACCTTGTTGAAATGTCTTGTAACCGGGATTCCGAGACTGACCGGTACTTCCCGGGAGAAGGAATATCCTTCGTTGGTCGTGAGAGCTTATAATGAGCTAAGTTGGGACACCCCTGCAGGGTATAAACTTTTGAAAGCCGTGCCCGCGGTTATGTGGCAAATGGGAATTTGTTAATGTCCGGTTGTAGAGTACTTGACACCAGATTTGAATTAAAATGCATCAACCGCGTGTGTAGCCGTGCTGGTCTCTTTTCGGCGAAGTCCGGGAAGTGAACACGGTTTGGGTTATGTATGAACGTAAGTAGTTTCAGGATCACTTCTTGATCACTTCTAACTTCTCGACCGTCCTGTTTGCTTCTCTTCTCGCTCTTATTTGCATATGTTACCCAGCATATATGCTTAGCGTTGTTGCAACCTCGCCACTTGTCCTTTCCATGCCCATTAAGCTTTGCTAGTCTTGATACCCATGGTAATGGGATTGCTGAGTCTTCGTGGCTCACAGATTACTACAACATCAGTTGCAGGTACAGGTAATGCGATGATCATGACGCGAGAGCGATGTTTGCTTGTTTTGGAGTTCTTCTTCTACTTCTTCTTCGATCAGGGGATAGGTTCCAGGTCGGCAGCCTGGCTTAACAAGCTGGATGTCGTTTGAGTTTCTGTTTGTGTTTCATCCGTAGATGGATGTTGCTCTTATGTATGATGTTGTATTCATGTGGCATTGTATGCCTCTTGTAAGTATCCCCAACTATTATGTAATGGTACGATGTAATGATATCCACCTTGCAAAAGCGTCTCCAATATGCGCTTCTATCCTTGGTGGGACCTTCGGGTTCCTTTAGGATAGGGTCGCATATTGGGCGTGACAAGTTGGTATCAGAGCCTCGACCGACCATAGGAGCCCCCTTGATTGTTCGTAGTTGGCCGTTGTCGAGTCTAGAAGAAAACTGTTTTCGGAGTCTAGTTATATCGGAGAGTAGGAATTCTTTTTACTCCTTAGCCCCTTCGTCGCTCTGGTGAGGAATCTTGACGTAGGTGTTTTGAATTACTCCGCTTCCCCCTCAATTTTTCTTTAGGATCACGTGGTTAGTTTTCCGATCGTTGGTTCTCAGCTCTTTTCATCCGGTGCATTTCTCATCAAGTTGACTCGAGCCTCTTCATCTTTGCCAAGTTCAATCCTCAGTTGTTTTCTTTTTCCCACCCGCCCACCCCTTTTCTTCTCGGAGCCGGACTCCGTAATCGGGTATCCATCCTACTCGTGCGAAGCCGTTGCATTATTTCAACCGGTGTTTTCTCTTCAAGTTATTCGTCGGTTCTCCCTTCCAAGTCGCCTTTGTTTTTCCCGCCCTCCCACCCTCTTTTTCCTGGCGCCTGAGTCTCTTTCGAGCATCACTTTCATTCGTATGGAGCCTCTTCAGTCTTTCATCAATTGTTTCAACCGGCGAATTCTCGTTTTGTTCGACATTCTTCAACTCTTTTTCTTCTCCGGTGGACTCAATTCAAGTTTTTCGGGTTGATCATATTATTTTCCTTGGATCAAATGTTTCCTCTTGTTTGTTTGCCTCTCACCAGTTTATCCTTTTGAAGTGCTCAAGACATCTCAGGAGATTCGTCTGTGTTAGAACTAATTCGAGGTTATCACCTCATTCAAATATTTCAATTGTTCCGGTGCATCATCTATCTGTTCAACAATCCTTTTTCAATGATGTTTTCTTTTAGTGGGCCCTAACCCACAGGTATTTTCCCAGGATCTTACCTAACTCTTCTAATTATTCCGGAGCCATTCCTAATTCCTTTCAAAGTGTGACGTAAGAATGGATTCCATCAGTCACATGCCTTCTCCAAGATCAATTTCAAATTCTTTTCATCTTTGGTTCAACCCTTCCTCTTTTTCTTTCTCCCGGAGTATCTCAGTAATTTTGGTGGTGTTTCCCGTCGTAATTTGAAGACCGAAGAAGAGTTTCTCTAAATCTTGTCCGTTCTCTCGAAGATTCGCGGTTCTAGCTTCATGTTATCCTCTCGAATTATTCCATTTGGCAGATATTCCTTTTCTTACCCATCCGGAGTATGTCAGGAGTTGTTTTTCCATTTCTTTTCACCGGAGGCCATCATTCCAGAAGAAGTCTTCGTCCTTACATTCCAGCTGTCGTTCTCCAATCATCCCGACGCATCTGTCAAGTATTCTTTAATCAGCTTGTTGTCTCTTCGTTCTTTTGCATCTGAATCCCCTCAAGCATATTTGTTCTTCTAATTCTTCCCGGTGATTCATTCTCTTTCATCAGTCATTTTCGAATTCTTACGGTGGTTCGTTCAAGATTCTTTTTCCTTTGTTATCATATTAATTCATTCGTTCTTTCCCATCCTACCGGTGGTTCATTGAAGACCGTCCTCAAGGTTGCGCCATTTTCCCCTTAATCCTTTTCAACAAGAATAAGTAGTATGTAAAATCCAGTTGTCATCAATTAAATTTGATAAGCATAACATAATTCTTATTCTTATTTCATCGTCGTCAAGTAATCCCTTCCTTCAGAGTTTGTTCTTGATGAATAAATTCTAGTTCCAAGTGTTTTCATCTTTCTTTTCCGGAGTTCTTCATGGTGGTTCTTCATGATTTAATGCATTCATCAAGAGTTCATCAAGATTCTTGTTGGAGGAGTTCAAGTATCGGTCTTCTCGTGTCTCGAAGTGCAAATAATTCTCCGTTTTCTTCTGAAGTGGAGTTTTGCATTTCTTCGTTCCGCTCAACTATTCAAGCATTTGGTTGTGGTATAATTTCACCTCAAATTTCGAGATGTTTGTCCATAGGTCCACAACAAGCTGATTCTTTCGTTGTTGATTTTCTCAACAACTCCGTTCAACCCTTCTTTCTAAGTTCTTTTCATTCCACTATTTCAATTCTTCCGGAGGCATTGCATTGTTCATCTCGTCAAGTGTCATCCCATTGGGTGAAGTTCATGTTCTATTCCTTCCATTTTCAGCCAGAGTGCTGCCGGAATTCTTATGTTCTTATTCCTTTCCTATCTTATTCAAACCGGAGTGGTTTCAGAGTCTATCTTGTTTCCATGAGCTTTTGATTCTCGTCATATTTGCCATTCATCTTTTCTACCCGAGTGCTCTCGACTTGTTTCATCTTTTCTCTTGCGTACTTACTTCACCTCTTCCTCTTTCTCTTCCGTCTCGTTCCTAAGATCTCAGGACGAGATCTCTTGTTAGTGAAGGAGAGTTGTAAAGCCCTGAATCAGATGCGCCAGGTGTCTTCCAGTCATTCGTCGTTATTGCCATGTCATTTGCTTGCGTGTTGCATTTTGCCATGTCATCATCTGCATTTCTTCTGCATGTTTTTCAAAACTTGCATCCGTTCGGGTCCTCCCGGTTCTCTCCGTTGTCCGTTCTGAGCCAGACACACTTGCACGCGCCCGCGGCACCTCCCAGTTCTTGTTTTGTGAACCACCTAAAAACATTCTCGGAATGGGCCGAGATTTGCCGAGTGGCCTTGGTATATCACCGGTAGACCGCCCGTCAAATTTCGTCCCATTTGAAGGTCGTTTGATGCCCCAATGGTTAACCGAGTTAATCGAAACCCCCTTTTCTCTTGCAGCCCATCACCCTTCACACAGCCCACCTAGCCCATCCAAACCCCCTCCATGCTCTCCGCCGTTCGATCACGATCGTGTGGGCGAAAACCGCACCTCATTTGGACTCTCCTAGCTCCCTCTACCTATATATTAACCCCATCTCCCGAAGTTCGCGGATGAACCCTAGCCTAGCCTCTCCTCGCGCCGCCGGACAAATTCGTCCGTGCCGGACATGTCCGCCAGCCTCATCGCTCCGGCCAACCCCATCGCGCCACGTCAGCCCGCCGCCGCCCTCGTCCAACCGGGCGCCGCCACGCGTCCCGGCGGCCCGCTCCCGCGC
>NC_041388.1:427910230-427951910 GCF_002162155.2 Triticum dicoccoides
CGCCGCCTCCTTGTCGGGCTTCGCCGCCCCGTCGCCTGCGAGCCGCGCCCCGCGCGCGCGCTCACCTCCGCCGCTGCCGCTCTAGCCCCGCACAGCCGCTGCGGAGCTCCAAGCTCGTCGTCCCGCCGCCGCTCTAGCCCCGCACCGCCGCCGCGGAGCTCCAAGCTCGTTGTCCCACGCGGGCTAGGGATGGCCCGCCGATGTTCGGATCCGACGGATCCCGCCGTCCCCGAACCACCCCCATCTCCCCGCTCGCTGCCGGAGTCTTCAACCACCGCCTCGGCTTCCGCGCCCTCGCTGGAGTCATCGGAACGCTCACCGGAGCCGGATCCACCGCTGGGTGGATGAGATCCACCGATCCCTCCAACCAAACGGCCTCCCCGCGCCGGATCCCCTCATCCCGCACCACCTCGTCCCGTGTTGACTTTTCTTGAGGGTAAAATTCTGCAGTCCCTGGATCTTATCATTTTCATGCCTTGTTCTTCAGGTCATAACTTTCTGTCCGTAGCTCCAATTCATGCCTATGATATATCCAAATGTTCATTGTGAGATGATCTTCAATTCATTCTATTGTGGCATGCTTGTTTGAGTCAATCTTGATGCCCTAATCAACGTTGCAAGAGTGCTATATGATGTTTACTGCTGGAATCTGCTGATTGTTAACACTATTTGTGCATCTTGTGAGTGCCACAACTTTGTCCCTGATGATGCTATGATGATGATCTTGTTATGCGCATGTTCTCCTCTTCATGCTCTACACGCTGGTGTGCTTTTCATTCATGTTAGGGTGAATCTTGAAATCTTAAACCCTGTTGCAAAAGTGCATGTTGCTGTTAACTGCTGAAAACTGCTGATTTGTCATTTTTGTTGCATTTTGTGTGTGCATCTTATGAGCATGACGTCTACATGTTTTAGGAGAATTTTTATGCCATCTTTACAGGGGTGCAATCCTTGTATTTTTATATGCCCTGTAGTGAGTGCATCAAGCTTGTGAAGTGGGCTATTTGCTGTTAATGTTCTGTCATTGCTGAATCTGTCATATCATGTTGCCATGTTTACATGATGCTACCAATTAATCCATGCATGTTCTGGAGATGCTTAGTTGACATGTTTGGTTGTCTGTGTTACGTTCTATCATGCCATGCCTTCTGATGCCTCATATATGTCCTGTAGAATATGTTTTCATTGCCATGAACATGCTTATATAATGTTCTTGATTCCTGTTAACTTCATGATGCATTGTTGTGAGCTTGTTATTGAGTCATCCATGCCTCTTCTGGAGATGCTACAATTACATGAATTGTAGTATGCTATGATTACTTTGTTAACATGCCATGGTTGCTAATTGTAGATGTCATATGCCTCTGATCCATGCTTGCAAACATGTCATCGCTGTTTCAACGTTCAATCTTGTCATGTTGGTTCCCACTAATCCATGAGCCATATGTATATGATGCCCTAATGTTATTTGCTCTTTGTTATGTGTACTTGGATTGCTTGCCCTTGGTTTCTATGTTTACTTGTTGTAGCTTGTCTCTTTAATGCTCTCAAGTTGCCATCATATTAACTCTGCTCATGCATATGCTGCTGTGTTATAAAGTTGCATTTTGCATTGATAATATTGGTTTAATATTGATGCCTCTGAACTTGAACCTTTAATGATATTTGAAGTATGTTATCTGTACATGAAGTGCATGCCAAGTTTATGCTCATTTGGTTCCTGTAGCATGTTGTTTTGGATGTTAGCAAAGTGCCTACTTGCTGTTTTGGGCAAATTGTTGTTATAACTTGTTTGGAGTGTATGCGTTGCACCGTTGCTCCGTTTTGAGCATGCTCTATATGAAACTTGCTTGATTTTGCATGTAGTTTCATCTTATCATGTTGCATCCATGTTTTGAGAGTGTTTGCTTGATGTTTGAATGCATTTTGCATCAATGCCATGTTTGACTTGTTACGCTCATATCCTGTAGGCCGTAGCTCCAAACTAAATGAACTTTATATGCAACTTGACTAGAATTTCATGTAGATCATCTTGGTGAATTTTAACTTGCTATTTAACAACTTGAACATAAGGTTTATTCAGATCTGAACCAATTTTGCAATTTGCATATGAGGACTTACCGGATTTGTTATATGTTGTTTCGGCCTCATTTAAACTTGTTTTTATGTGTTGCTCTTGTATGCATCATATCTTGCCATGAGTAGCCTCATATAGCCTTGTTATGCTTCATGCTTGGTTGTGCATCATGTCATGTTTATGTGTTGTGTGTTAACCATGTGGTTTGCTCCTTTCCGTTTGTGCTTCTTCTCGATAGTTCCTGTTTCGTTGCGATCGTGAGGATTCATTCGTCTACGCTTCGTTCGTCTTTTCCCGTTCGTCTTCTTCATGGACTCGTTCTTATTCCTAGTAGGATTTCAGGCAAGATGACCGTTACCCTGGATCTCACTACTAACATTGCTATGCTAGTTGCTTCGTTCTATCGCTATGCTGCGCTACCTATCACTTGTTCATCAAGCCTCACAAATTGCCATGTTAGCCTCTAACCTTTTCACCCTTACTTGCAAACCGTTGTTTGGCTATGTTACCGCTTTGCTCAGCCCCTCTTATAGTGTTGTTAGTTGCAGGTGAAGTTGAAGATTGCTCCATGATGAACAGGATTATGTTGGGATATCACAATATCTCTTATTTAATTAATGCATCTATATACTTGGTAAAGGGTGGAAGGCTCGGCCTTATGCCTGGTGTTTTGTTCCACTCTTGCCGCCTTAGTTTCCGTCATACCGGTGTTATGTTCCTTGATTTTGCGTTCCTTACGCGGCCGGGTGTATGGGAACCCCTTGACAGTTTACTTTGAATAAAACTCCTCCAGCAAGGCCCAACCTTGGTTTTAACATTTTCCACCTAAGCCTTTTTCCCTTGGGTTCTGCAGACTCAAGGGTCATCTTTATTTTAACACCCCCCGGGCCAGTGCTCCTCTGAGTGTTGGTCCAAACTAGAGCCCTTTGCAACGCCCCCTCAGGGAAACTTGAGGTCTGATTTTAGTTGTATGGATTGCTCATCCGTTGTGCCCTGAGAACGAGATATGTGCAGCTCCTATCGGGATTTGTCAGCACAGTCGGGTGGTCTTGCTGGTCTTGTTTTACCATTGTCGAAATGTCTTGTAACCGGGATTCTGAGACTGATCGGGTCTTCCTGGGAGAAGGAATATCCTTCGTTGGTCGTGAGAGCTTATAATGGGCTAAGTTGGGACACCCCTGGAGGGTATAAACTTTCGAAAGCCGTGCTCGCGGTTATGTGGAAGATGGGAATTTGTTAATGTTCGGTTGTAGAGTACTTGACACCAGATTCAAATTAAAACGCATCAACCGCGTGTGTAGCCATGATGGTCTCTTTTCGGCGAAGTCCGGGAAGTGAACACGGTTTGGGTTATGTATGAATGTAAGTAGTTTCGGGATCACTTCTTGATCAATTCTAGCTTCTCGACCATTCCGTTTGCTTCTCTTCTCGCTCTTATTTGAGTATATTAGCCACCATATATGCTTAGCCGCTGCTGCAACCTCACCACTTATCCTTTCCATACCCATTAAGCTTTACTAGTCTTGATACCCATGGTAATGGGATTGTTGAGTCCTCGTGGCTCACAGATTACTACAACATCAATTGCAGGTATAGGTAATGCGATGATCATGATGCGAGAGCGATGTTTGCTTGTTTTGGAGTTCTTCTTCTGCTTCTTCTTCGATTAGGGGATAGGTTCCAGGTCGGCAACCTGGCTTAGCAGGGTGGATGTCGTTTGAGTTTCTATTTGTGTTTCATCCGTAGTCGGATGTTGCTCTTATGTATGATGTTGTATTCATGTGGCTTTGTATGCCTCTTGTATGTAACCCCAACTATTATGTAATGGTACGATGTAATGATATCCACCTTGCAAAAGCGTCTCCAATATGCGCTTCTATCCATGGTGGGACCTTCGAGTTCCTTTAGGATAGGGTCGCATATTGGGCGTGACAGGCCCACTCATCAGTGACACACTGGGCAAACCCGGTCAAATCTAGTGCTGACTGGGTTTGACCAGTGGTGGGGCCCGTTGTCAGTGGCAGTGATGTGGCTGATTAGGGGGGATTAGTGCTAATGACATCGCCATGTCGGCTGTCGCTGAAGTTTCGCCGGCGGCGACTTCAAACCGGGGCGGCGTCCGCTCGGGATTGAGCTACGGGCGACGGTTTGGTGCGGGGTTTGGAGCTACGAGACGCTGAGACTCGCACGCATCTATTGCAACAGGAAGAAACAGCTGGCATGGCCGGAGCTCGCCGGAAACGAGCTCACGGCGGCGCCGGAGTTCGGCCCCAAGCGGCGCGGGTGCTTTGGTGCATGTCAGGAGCTTCGAGCGGCGGCGTTGGGTTCGTGGGGACCTGCTGAGCTCGCGACAGTGCTCAAGTGCGAGTTGTAGCCGCGGTTACCACGGTGGCGCCATGGACGGCGGCGGTGAGCTTCGGCTGTGCTGAGGATTGCAGCTACACTGAGTAAATGAGCGCGGGGAGAGGGGGGCAAAAGAAGAGGAGCTCACAGTGTGGTCGACGGCTGTCTTAGAGGGCTCGGGGAGGCGCTGGACGTGGCAAATCGAGCGGCGGGGATCGTCGGCATCTGAGGTCGAGGACGACGATGTTGGCGGTTTCAGAGACCATTTGAGCTCATGGGGCTCGACGGGAAGATGTGGCAGAGGACGGCGGATATGCTGGTCATGACGGTGAGGCGAAATGACGGCGGTGGCCGCGTGCGCAGCAAGCGTCAGCGACGGTGGCACTCGTCCATGGCTGCGGGCAAGCGAGGGGGAGGGAGAGGGGAAAAGTGAGGAGGAGGACTCGATCCGGACGGCACCACGGAGAACAAGCGCGACATCACGCTGGCGGGCAGGTGCGTGGCATGCACGCACGGCGTCGGCTCGATCGGACTGGTGAAAGGTCAGGGACGACTGGCACTTCGGCCAGATGGGCCGCACAGTGCCAAGCCGCCAGGTAAACTCTCCCCCCTCTCTCTCTCTCCCTATTTCCTTTCTGTTTTCTATTTGTTTGCCTCTGTTTTGATTTAGTTTAACACCAAATCATTTTAGTAAATTCTGAAAATTATTAGATGGCCTGCTAAAATTTATACAAAGCCACTCACAAACTTTCAGAATTATTGGAGTTATATTTAATATATAATAAATATAAATCCAATGCAAATAATTACTGGATTAACTCAAATGCCCAAAATAAATATTTCTGAGATTCCAAAAATATTGGTTTGAATTTCACCTCTTGCCAATATTTTTATAGATTAGCAGGAACCTTTTCTTGGTTCATTTGAAGCAATTTTTAAATTGGCCATTTTTAAAGATTCCTGAGGCTTGAGCATTTCCTCAATTCAACTTTTCTTGAATTTAAACTTGATGCATGGATGAGTATGCACTGACAAGCAAGACTAAGCTAGGGTTGTGACAACTCACCCCTACTAATAAGAATCTCGTCTCGAGATTCAAGACGTGAGGTAAGAAGACAGAGGGGACACAAAGCTAACACAAATCCTCTAGATCCAATTTCCCTTCTCGAGGATGTTGATACATTGCATCATCCTTATCTCGACATCTTGCTTTGAGAACTTCATCCAACATGGAAACAAGAAGAAAGGGAGAACTCTAGAAGAATCAATCTTCTCGAAGATCGAGCAACTCAGGATCAACTCATGGAGTGAGACATTCAAACATATCCTGAGCTGAGACGCAAAGCATACATCCAGAGGAATGGGGTGAAACAGATGGCGAAGGTTCACTCGGTAGGCAACGAATCCACGCTTAAATAATATGGTGCACTAGTTTCGGAATAGCGAGGAGTTAAATGCCCCTTATACCGTAATGAGGCACCTTAGAGAAGGTGACTCGTAGAGTTATTCCCTTATATAACGAAAGCATTTCAAGACTCGACTTCGACCAGTTTGGCTTGGTAATCCTACAGGCAGTCAAGCTCTGATACCAAAACCGGTAGGACCCTGCTACGTCTTGAGCTTGCGTTGGTTTTCCTTGAAGAGGAAAGGGTGATGCAGCAATAGTAGCGTATGTATTTCCCTCAGTTTTTGAGAACCAAGGTATCAATCCAGTAGGAGGCTCCTCAGAAGTCCCACGCACCTACACAAACAAATAAGAACTCGCAACCAACGCAATAAAGGGGTTGTCAATCCCTTCACGACCACTTGCAAAAGTGAGATCTGATAGAGATAATATGATAAGATAAATATATTTTTGGTATTTTATAATATAGATAGGAAAAGTAAAGATGCAAATAAAAGTAGATTGAAAGCTTATATGATAAGAGATAGACCCGGGGGCCATAGGTTTCACTAGTGGCTTCTCTCAAGATAGCATAAGTATTAGGGACATTTACATCTATGCCCTTAACTCGAACCCACTACTCAGTTTTGCCCCTAATTTTTAGGTATGCTCAGTTTTGCCCCTCCGCCGTTAGTGTCACTTATAGAAATGCCCTTTTGCGACGTTACCGTCTGATCAAAGAACTTTGACCACCCAGAAAAAAATAGCAAAAAAAATCAAAAAAATCTGAAATTTTGTGGGATCGAAGATAGTCATGTCCGCAAGGCGCGTGCAAATTTGTGTGCCGTTCGGACACCCTGAGAGCTCGTGGCAAAGGAAATCATAAATTTTGTACGCATGTGAACAATAAATTCAAAAAAATAGAAAAAAAAATTCAAAAAAATATGAATTTTTGGGAAACTGAAGATACTTAAGTGCACAAGATGTGTGCACATTTTTGTTGTGTTTGGACATCTTGTGCACTTAAGTATCTTGTGCACCTAAGTATCTTCAGTTCCCCAAAATTTCATATTTTTTGAATTTTTTTTCTATTTTTTCGAATTTACTGTTCACATGCGTACAAAATTTATGATTTCCTTTGCCACGAGCTCTCAGGGTGTCCGAACGGCACACAAATTTGCACGCGCCTTGCGGACATGACTATCTTCGATCCCACAAAATTTCAGATTTTTTTGATTTTTTTTGCTATTTTTTCTGGGTGGTCAAAGTCCTTTGACCGGACGGTAACGGCGTAAAAGGGCATTTCTATAAGTGACACTAACGGCGGAGGGGCAAAACTGAGCATACCTAAAAATTAGGGGCAAAACTGAGTAGTGGGTTCGAGTTAGGGGCAGAACTGGAATTGGCCCTAAGTATTATGGTGGGTGAACAAATTACTGTCGAGCAATTGATAGAAAAGCGAATAATTATGAGATTATCTAGGCATGATCATGTATATAGGCATCACGTCCGTGACAAGTAGACCGACTCCTGCCTGCATCTACTACTATTACTCCACACATCGACCGCTATCCAGCATGCATCTAGAGTATTAAGTTCATAAAGAACAGAGTAACGCATTAAGAAAGATGACATGATGTAGAGGGATAAACTCATGCAATATGATATAAACCCCATCTTTTTATCCTCGATGGTAACAATACAATACGTTCCTTGCTGCCCCTGCTGTCACTGGGAAAGGACACCGCAAGATTGAACCCAAAGCTAAGCACTTCTCCCATTGCAAGAAAGATCAATCTAGTAGGACAAACCAAACTAATAATTCGAAGAGACTTGCAAAGATAACTTAATCACACATAAAAGAATTCAGAGGAGATTCAAATATTTCTCATAGATAAACTTGATCATAAACCCACAATTCATCGGATCTCGACAAACACACCGCAAAAAGAGTTACATCGAATAGATGTCCAAGAAGATCAAGGAGAACTTTATATCGAGATTCAAAAAGAGAGAAGAAGCCATCTAGCTAATAACTATGGACCCGAAGGTCTGTGGTAAACTACTCACAACTCATCGGAGAGGCTATGGTGTTGATGTAGAAGCCCTCCATGGTCGATTCCCCCTCCGGTGGAGCGCCGGCGAAGGCTCCAAGATAGGATCTCATAGATACAGAAGGTTACGGCGGTGGAAATAGTTTTTCGTGGTCGCTTGTGATGTTTTCGGGGTACATGGGTATATATAGGGGAAGAAGTAGGTCGGTGGACACCCGAGGGGCCCACGAGGGTGGGGGGTGCGCCGGGCACCCTCGTGGCTGCCTCGGTTGTTTCTTGACTTCCACTCCAAGTCCTCTAGATCACGTTTGTTCCAAAAAGATCGCTCCCGAAGGTTTCATTCAGTTTGGACTCCGTTTGATATTCCTGTTCTTCAAAATACTGAAATAGGCAAAAAAAACAGCAATGCGGGCTGGGCCTCTGGTTAGTAGGTTAGTCCCAAAAATGATATAAATGTGTAAAGTAAAGCCCATAAACATCCAAACGGGTAATATAATAGCATGGAACAATCAAAAATTATAGATACGTTGGAGACGTATCAAGCATCCCCAAGCTTAATTCATGCTCGTCCTCGAGTAGGTAAATGATAAAAACAGAATTTTTGATGTGGAATGCTACCTAGCATAATTCTCAATGTAATTTTATTTATTGTGGCATGAATATTCAGATCCAAATGATTCAAAATAAAAGTTCATATTGACATAAGAAATAGTAATAGTTCAAGCATACTAATCAAAAGCAATCATGTCTTCTCAAAATAACATGGCTAAAGAAAGTTATCCCTACAAAATCATATAGTCTAGCTGTTGCTCTATCTTCATCACACAAAGTATTTAATCATGCACAATCCCGATGACAAGCCAAGCAATTGTTTCATACTTTAGTAATCTCAAACTTTTTTAACTTTCACGCAAACATGAGCGTGAGCCATGGACATAGCACTATATGTGGAATAGAATGGTGGTTGTGGAGAAGACAAAAAGGAGAAGATAGTCTCACATCAACTAGGCGTATCAATGGGCTATGGAGATGCCCATTAATAGATATCAATGTGAGTGAGTAGGGATTGCCATGCAATGGATGCACTAGAGCTATAAATGTATGAAAGCTCAATGAAAGAAACTAAGTGGGTGTGCATCCAACTCGCTTGCTCACGAAGACCTAGGGCATTTTGAGGAAGCCCATCATTGTAATATACAAGCCAAGTTCTATAATGAAAAATTCCCACTAGTATATAAAAGTGACAACATAGGAGACTCTCTATCATGAAGATCATGGTGCTACTTTGAAGCACAAGTGTGGTAAAAAAGGATAGTGGCATTGTCCCTTCTCTCTTTTTCTCTCATTTCATTTTTCTCTTTTTTCCTTTTCTTCCTTTTTTTCTCTTTTTCTTTTTTTCTTTTTGGGCCTTTTCCTTTTTATTATTTGGCGTTTCCTTTTTTTATAAAGTCCGAAGTCTCATCCCGACTTGTGGGGGAATCATAGTCTCCATCATCCTTTCCTCACTGGGACAATGCTCTAATAATGAAGATCATCACACTTTTATTTACTTACAACTCAAGATTACAACTCAATACTTAAACAAGATATGACTCTATATGAATGCCTCCGGCAGTGTACCGGGATATGCAATGAATCAAGAGTGACATGTATGAAAATTATGAAGGTGGCCTTGCCACAAATACGATGTCAACTACATGATCATGCAAAGAGCAATATGACAATGATGATGCGTGTCATATAAACGGAACGGTGGAAAGTTGCATGGCAATATATCTCGGAAATGGCTATGGAAATGCCATAATAGGTAGGTATGGTGGCTGTTTGAGGAAGGTATATGCTGGGTGTATGGTACCGGCGAAAGTTGCACGGCACAAGAGAGGCTAGCAATGGTGGAAGGGTGAGAGTGCGTATAATCCATGGACTCAACATTAGTCATAAGGAACTCATGTACTTATTGCAAAAATCTACAAGTCATCAAAAATAAAGTACTGCGTGCATGCTCCTAGGGGGATAGATCAGTAGGAAAAGGCCATCGCTCGTCCTCGACCGCCACTCATAAGGAAGACAATCAATAAATAAAATTGTGCTCCAACTTCATCACAAAGCGGTTCACCGTACGTGCATGCTACGGGAATCACAAACTTCAACACAAGCATTATTTAAATTCATAATCACCCAACTAGCATGACTCTAATATCACCATCCTAATATCTCAAAACAATTATCAAGCATCAAATTTGTCATAGCATCCAATTCACTTTCTATGATAGTTTTTATTATACCCAACTTGGATGCCCATCATTCTAGGACCAATTTTATAACCATAGCAAATACCATGCTGTTCTAAGAGACTCTCAAAATAATATAAGTGAAGCATGAGAGATCAATAGTTTCTTCAAAAATAAGCCACCGCCGTGCTCTAAAAGATATAAGTGAAGCACTATAGCAAAAATTATCTAGCTCAAATGATATAAGTGAAGCACATAGAGTATTCTAATAAATTCCAATCAAGTGGGTTTCTACCAAAAGGTGTTTACAGCAAGGATGATTGTGGTAAACTAAAAAGCAAAGACTAATATCATACAAGACGCTCCAAGCAAAACACATATCATGTGGCAAATAAAAATATAGCTCCAAGTAAAGTTACCGATAGATGAAGACGAAAGAGGGGATGCCTTCCGGGGCATCCCCAAGCTTAGGCTTTTGGCTATTCTTTAATATCTTGGGGTGCCATGGGCATCCCCAAGCTTAGGCTCTTGCCACTCCTTATTCCATAGTCCATCAAATCTTTACCCAAAACTTGAAAACTTCACAACACAAAACTCAACAGGAAATCTCATAAGCTCCGTTAGTGCAAGAAAGCAAAACCACCACATAAGGTACTATAATGAACTCATTATTTATTTATATTGGTTTTAAACCTACTGTACTCCAAGTTCTCTATGGTTCATACCCCTACATACTAGCCATAGATGCATAAAAATAAGCAAACAACACACGAAAAGCAGAATCTGTCAAAAACAGAATATTCTGTAGCAATCTGTAACTCTCGAATACTTCTGGAACTCTAAAATTCCTACAAAAATAGGAAGTCCTGAGAAATTTGTCTATTGATCTACAGCAAAAAGAATCAATGCAAAATCATGTCTCTGTGAATTACTAAAATTATTTTCGTGCGTGCAAAGTTTCTGTTTTTCAGCAGAATCAAATTTACTATCACCATAGGTTATGCTATAGGTTCTACTTGGCAAAAACACTAATTAAAACATCAAAACACATCTAAACAAAAGGTAGATGCAAAATTTATTACTAAACAGGAGCAAAAACAAAAAACATAAATAAAATTGGGTTGCCTCCCAACTAGCGCTATCGTTTAACGCCCCTAGCTAGGCATAAAAGCGAGGATAGATCTAAGTAGTGCCATCTTTGGCACTCAATTCCTCAATAGAGCACTTTTAATCTTTAGGGGTTTCTCCCTTTTTAGCAATGATTAAGCCCTTAGGCAAGAATTTGAGAAATTCATTTGTAGCAAAAGGTTCCTTGATGATAGAGAGACAATTGGGATGAACACTTATTGATTTGAGATCCGCATTTACCTTATTAGAAGATTCACCCTTATTTTTAGGAACATAAATAAATTTGGTAGTTTTGGTCGGAGGATTTGGAGTGTTTTTCATGGAAGAAAAGGCCGACCCTAAGTTGGTAATGATATCCTCAAGTTTACCGATTCTCGTAAAATCTAGATCTATTCTTTCATTAACTATAGGTTCTTTCTCTTTAAAAAATTTCAAAGTAACTCCAACCCTAGATCCATATTGGGTAATTTGGTTATGAATCTTTTTATCTAAATTTTCAATTAACTCAACGGTGGCAATTTTATTTTCAATAATCTCAAGCCTTTGCATCACATGTTCTAGAGTTAAGATAGTCCCATTTACCAAGAGAGGAGGAGGACCAAACAAATCTAACATAGCATTATAAGCATCAAAGGTGTGGCTATCCAAAAAATTCCATCCAGTAATGGTATCAAGAATGCATCTATTCCAAGGAGTAATGCCTACATAAAAATTGCAAAGAAGAACGGAAGTAGAAAGCTTCCTAGTAGATCTATTTTGAGCATTGCAAATTCTATGCCAAGCATCTTTTAAATTTTCTCCCTCCTTATGCTTAAAATTAAGAATTTCATGTTCGGGAGTAATAACGAGGATAGGAGGACTAGCCATGACAATGAGCAAACAAAAGACGAGCGAAAGAGAGAGGATATTGGGAAAGAGAGGGTGAATAAAACGGCAAGGGTGAAGTGGGGGAGAGGGAATCGAGAGGCAAATGGAAAATAATGTAAATGCGAGGGAGATGAGTTTGCGATGGGTACTTGGTATGTCTTGACTTGAGCGAAGACCTCCCTGGCAACAGCGCCAGGAATCCTTCTTGCTACGTCTTGAGCTTGCGTTGGTTTTCCTTGAAGAGGAAAGGGTGATGCAGCAATAGTAGTGTAAGTATTTCCCAGTTTTTGAGAACCAAGGTATCAATCCAGTAGGAGGCTCCTCAGAAGTCCCACACACCTACACAAACAAACAAGAACTCGCAACCAACGCAATAAAGGGGTTGTCAATCCCTTCACATCCACTTGCGAAAGTGAGATCTAATAGAGATAATATGATAAGATAAATATATTTTGGTATTTTATAATATGGATAGGAAAAGTAAAGATGAAAATAAAAGTAGATTGAAAGCTTATATGATAAGAGATTGACCCGGGGGCCATAGGTTTCACTAGTGGCTTCTCTCAAGATAGCATAAGTATTATGGTGGGTGAACAAATTACTGTCGAGCAATTGATAGAAAAGTGAATAATTATGAGATTATCTAGGCATGATCATGTATATAGGCATCACGTCCGTGACAAGTAGACTGACTCCTGCCTGCTGAGGGAGTCCTGGATTAAGGGGTCCTCGGACAGCCGGACTATATACTTTGGCCGGACTGTTGGACTATGAAGATACAAGATTGAAGACTTTGTCCCGTATCCAGATGGGACTCTCCTTTGCGTGGAAGGCAAGCTTGGATATTCGGATATGTAGATTTCCTTCTCTATAACCGACTCTGTGTAACCCTAGCCCCTCCAGTGTCTATATAAACCGGAGGGTTTAGTACGTAGGACAACAACAATCATAATCATAGGCTAGCTTCTAGGGTTTAGCCCCTACGATCTCGTGGTAGATCAACTCTTGTAATACTCATATCATCAAGATCAATCAAGCAGGAAGTAGGGTATTACCTCCATCAAGAGGGCCCGAACCTGGGTATAACATCGTGTCCCCTGCCTCCTGTTACCATTAGCCTTAGACGCACAGTTTGGGACCCCCTACCCGAGATCCGTCGGTTTTGACACCGACATTGGTGCTTTCATTGAGAGTTCCACTGTGTCGTCGCTGTAAGGCTTGATGGCTCCTTCGATCATCTTCAACGAGGCGGTCTAGGAGGAGGTTTTCCTCCACGGACAGATCTTCGTATTCGGCGGCTTCGTACTACGGGCCAACTCGCTTGGCCATCTGGAACAGATCAATAGCCACGCCCCTGGCCATCAGGTCAGGTTTGGAATCTTAAAATATACTGCTAACATCCGCGGGGACTTGATCTTTCACGGATTCGAGCCCATGATAGTTGCGCCAAACAGTCACGACAGACATGACTTTGATCTGTCGTCGGACAGTATTCGGGAGATCGCACCCGCGTCGGCGCCGGGAATCAATCCGGAGCAGATCGTGCCTTCCGAGGATGGGTGGATGGACCCCGCCACGGAGGCCGCACACTCATCAACGTCGAAGCCGAACACTGATCCCACCTCCTATGAGAGTGCGTCATCGGACCCCCGGACTCGTCCCTGGCTGCAGGATCCGAACCGCGTGCGTCCGTGCCTATCAAATCAGATTGGGCACCGATCATGGAGCTCACCGCCACGGATATTTTTCAGCACTCGCCCTTGGGTGACATGCTAAACTCATTAAGGTCTCTTTCCTTGTAAGGAGATTCTTGGCCAAACTATGTCCGGCTCGAGTGGGGAGCGGACGACGAAGAAATTCGTCCCCCACCCACCACCCACTTTATAGCCACTGTCGATGACTTAACCGACGTGCTTGACTTCAACTCCGAAGACATCGACGGTATGGATGACGATGCAGGAGAAGAACAGGAACCACCGCCTATAGGACGCTGGACCGCCACCTCATCATACGATATTTATATGGTGGACACCCCTAAAGAAAACAATGGCGATGAGGCAACGGAAGATAACCCCTTGGGGAAGCAATCTAGACATCGTCGTCATCGGCGCCGCTCCAAGCCCCGCCATAGCAAAAATAGTGATGCCGGCACAGGAGATAACAATCCAGATGGTGCCGAAGACGAAGATAATCCTGCCCAGCCAGGCTTCGAGCAGGCCATGCAAGAGGATGGACAAGCTAGCCCTAAAGAACAGGCAACTGATGGACAATCAGAGGACAATAATTACATGCCTCTCTCCGAAGACGAAGTGAGCCTTGGCAACGAACAATTCATCATGCCTGAGGATCCCATCGAGCAGGAGCGCTTCAAACGCCGGCTCATAGCCACTGCAAAAAGCCTGAAGAAAAAGCAGCAACAACTTCAAGCTGATCAAGACCTGCTAACTGACAGATGGACCGAGGTCCTGGCTGTCGAGGAATACGGACTCGAACGCCCTAGCAAAAGCTACCCAAAGCGCAGGCTGCTACCTCAACTCGAGGAGGAGGCTTTAAATCCCACACTACCAGCACATGATGCGGCTGATCAGCCACCCAGCGGTCACGACAAAACGGCGTACCAGCCCGAAGTCCAGACCGCACCCCGCCGCCAATCAAATAAAAACACTAAGACCCGGGGCTACACGAAGGACCTGTGAGATGTATTGGGAAACAAAGCAGGACAGTCAAGATCGATTTACGGATCACGGGGACGCGCCCTAGCACGTGACAAGGATCGTCACGCCGGATACACTAACAAATCCGGCCGGGCCGAATACAATGAAGCCCGACACAGAGGCGCCGCACATCCCCTATGCTTCACTGATGAAGTAATGGATCATGAATTCCCAGAGGGGTTTAAACCCGTGAATATTGAATCATACGATGGTACCACAGACCCCGCGGTATGGATAGAAGATTTTTTTCCTCCACATTCACATGGCCCGCGGAGATAATCTACACGCCATCAAGTACCTCCCACTAAAACTAAAGGGACCAGCTCGGCATTGGCTGAATAGCTTGCCGACAAACTCCATCGGGAGTTGGGAGAACCTGGCAGACGCATTCCTTGACAACTTCCAGGGCACTTACGTGCGACCACCAGACGTTGATGATCTAAGTCACATAACCCAACAGCCCGGAGAGTCAGCTAGGAAATTTTGGACCTGGTTCCTAACCAAAAAGAACCAAATTGTTGACTATCTGAATGCCGAAGCCCTAGCGGCCTTTAAGAATAACATCCATGACGAATGGCTTGCCCGACATCTTGGTCAGGAAAAGCCAAAGTCCTTGGCAGCTCTCACAACACTCATGACCCGCTTTTGCATGGGCGAGGATAGCTGGTTGGCCCGTAGCAACAATACAACAAGCAATCCAGGCACATCGAAAGCTAAGGATAGCAACGACAAATCACGGCGCAACAAACACAAGCACCGCAAAAATGGTGGTAATGTCGAAGACACGTCAGTCAATGCCAGATTTAGCGGCTCCAAGTCCGGTCAGCGGAAGAAACCATTCAACAAAAACAATTCAGGCCCGTCCAGTTTTGACTGCATACTCGACCGTCCATGCCAAATTCATGGCACCCCTGGAAAACCAGCCAACCACACCAATAGAGAATGCTGGGTCTTCAGACAAGCCGGTAGGTCAGACGCCGAAAACAAGGGGAAGGGGTCTCAAAGAAACGACGACGACGAAGAGCCCTGATCACCGAATATAGGAGGAAAGATGCAATCCCCTCCCCAGGTGAAAACGGTGAATATGATACGCGCAAGCCACATTCCCAAGTGGAAACGTGCACTAAGGAAGGTCTATACAAACGACCCAAAGTTCAACCCATGGTCCTCTTGCCCGATCACCTTCGATCGCAGGGACCACCCTACCAGTATCTGTCATAGCGCTTCGGCCGCATTGGTCCTCGACCCCATCATTGACGGATTCCACCTCACACAAGTCCTTATGGACGAAGGCAGCAGCCTGAACCTGCTTTACCAGGATACAGTGTGCAAAATGGGCATCAACCCATCAAGGATCAAGCCCACAAAAACCACCTTTAAAGGTATAATACCAGGTGTAGAGGCCTGTTGCATGGGCTCAATCACACTGGAAGTGGTCTTCGGATCTCCGGACAATCACCGTACCGAAGACTTAGTCTTCGACATCGTCCCCTTTCGCAGCGACCATCAGGCACTGCTCGGATGAACCGCATTCGCTCGGTTCAACGTGGTGCCACATTATGCCTACCGTAAACTAAAGATGCCCGGTCCACGCGGCATCATCATGGTTAATGGCAAGTCCAAATTCCCCCTCATGGTCGAAGAGTCTACCACCACTTTAACAACAAGAACAACGGACGACACCTTACAGTCGAACCTCGAGTCGAAGGCCAAGCTCCCGAACACCGCCAAAGGAGTCTGAACTACTACGCGGCAGGATAGCCCGGCCCGCCCAGAGATTAATTAAACACACTCTGAAAAAGAATAATACAAGACACATACTGCGGCTCAACCGCCAGGTGGCGCAAAACCATTTCTTACGTTTTCTTTACAGGTTCACCTTTACGTAGGCCATGATGGAGGGCGTGGGAACAGTTCGAGCGCATCAGGTAACCTCTAGATATTCCCTTGTAATCGTCCGACTACACCCCGGATCCGAACACAACTTCTGCACGCCCAGTATCAGCAGGTTCCGCAGTCCCTCCGGCGGTCCCTCGGTCATCAGCTTTTCTGCATCCATCTTCCCCCAATGCACCTTGGCACAGGCGAAGGCCATTCGCGCACCCTTTATGCAGACTGACCGCTTGATGACTTCGAGTCAAGGGCAGGCACCTACAAGCCGCTTCACGAGCCCGAAGTAGCTTCTTGGAATCGGCTCAGCAGGCCACAGCCGGATAATTAAATCCTTCATGGCTAATTCAGCCGCCTTGTGCAGCTCGACCGACTGCTTCAGCTGATCGGAGAAAGGCACCGGATAATTCGGCGCCAGATACTGCATCCAGAAGAGCTTATCCGCAGTATTCCCCCCTTCGGCTCGGTAGAATTGGGCAGCATCAGATATGCTGCACGGCAGCTCCGCAAATACCCCTGTATACATCAAAACTCAAGATTGTATAATTTAATTTTCTCATCTCCTATACTTGCTTTTTATAGAAAAAACCTTACCAGCCGCAATCTTCCTCGCCTCCTGGATTTCCTTCAGGGCACCTTGGGCTTCCCCCCGGGCATCACTTGCGGCTTGGCGAGCCTGGGAGAGTTCGGATTCTTTCCCTGCTAAACTCTGCTCCAGGGTCTCGCATTTCTGCACGGCCTCTTGAAGCTCTCGCTCAGCCTCAATAACTCTGGCCTCGTGCTTCTCATGGAGCACCTGCTCTGTGGCTGCTTTCCTCTCGGCTTTGGCCACAGCCTTCTTCAAGGCCTCAATTTCGGCCGACGCCCCTAGAGCACATTATCAAAAGATTGTTATCATGCACACTCATCCTTCCGTGCTACATAAACAAGGTTCCTACATACCTTGATTATCCTCCAGCTGTCTCTTCACTTGGCCAAGTTATCCTTCATCCCGCTTCAGACTATGCCTCGGTCCGGATACTTCCGCAGCTTGAGAGGCTACAGATGCCTGCTGGTTAAAAAGAGTGATAAATATCGTCAAGTGAGTCTCCTGCGAACATGAAATTGATCCCCTGTCCGGTTCTCTTTTTCACCGAACAGTGTATCAGGGGTTACTATCTATACCATGACATTCTCCCAGAAACTCATAAAACATACCTCAAAGCCTCTTATGAGGCTGGCACAGGATTCATTCAGTCCACTCTCAACGGACTTAATCTTCTCAATCACCGCACCCATGAGGGCACGATGTTCATCAACGATGGAGGTACCCTTCAGCGCCGCCAATAAAGTATCCGGCACCCCTGGTTGAACAGAGGCGGCCGGTGGATGGGACTCGGGGAACTTATGGGTCTCTAGAATCGTGTCCGGCTTGGGTCCGGATTCAGGACGACCCCCGCCGTCGACACCCACGGGAGTTTTCTCTCCCGTGTAACCGGCCCCAGAAGTATGGCCTCTTGGCGCCGCCCTCGCAACCTTCTCCCCTTCTCTGTGGCCTGGGTCCTTCTAGGACGAAACCTCGGTTTCATTCCTACGTTTGGAGGAGGAGGCCTTAAGGGGTGTCCCGCTCCCCATAGCGTCCGAACCCAGCAGATCTTCTGACAAGGATTGTTCGACGCGGGGTTTCGCTGGACTGAAAAAGAAAAGAACGGCTCAGATTAGAAGGTGATGCCATGACAAGTCCGGACACATGAGTGTGTTCGGATTTTATACTTACGAGTTCACCAGGGGCTCGGCCCTGGGATCCCACTCCGGGCTGCTATCGGTAGCGCCGGTGGACTCCTCTTGAAGAGGAGTTTTTCCCCTCTTAGGCAAATCGGCCTCCAAGGAGCTGGAGGCCGTTCTTTTCTTCTTCCCCCCAAGCGCCACGATTGATGGCATGGTTGGGTTACCCACACCCGTATTGATGAGAATCCCGCAATGGGGGGACACAATCTCTGCTTCGACAAGACGTGCCGATAAAACCACTTCGCGATATGTGTGGTGGCTGGCTGTGAAAAATGGTTCGAATAATGACCGGACCATAACATGATGTCGTAAAAAGTTGTCGGCAGATTAGATTTGTGAAATATTATACTCTCTATGGTGGTATGTGGAATTTGTTTTGCAGAGCCGGACACGATCCTTGTGTCCTAAATCTTTTACGGAGTATTCAGAGAAGGAACCCGCCTTGCAATGCCGAAGACGATCTGCGCGCCGGACTCATCGTCATTGAAGCCTGGTTCAGGGGCTACTGACGAAGTCCTGGATTAAGGGGTCCTCGGACAACCGGACTATATACTTTGGCCGTACTGTTGGACTATGAAGATACAAGATTGAAGACTTCGTCCCATGTCCGGATGGGACTCTCCTTTGCGTGGAAGGCAAGCTTGGATATTCGGATATGTAGATTTCCTTCTCTATAACCTACTCTGTGTAACCCTAGCCCGCTCCAGTGTCTATATAAACGGAGGGTTTAGTCCGTAGGACAACAACAATCATAATCATAGGCTAGCTTCTAGGGTTTAGCCTCTACGATCTCATGGTAGATCAACTCTTGTAATACTCATATCATCAAGATCAATCAAGCAGGAAGTAGGGTATTACCTCCATCGAGAGGGCCCGAACCTGGGTAAAACATCGTGTCCCCTGCCTCTTGTTACCATTAGCCTTAGACGCACAGTTCGGGACCCCCTACCCGAGATCCGCCTGTTTTGACACCGACACCTGCATCTACTACTATTACTCCACACATCGACCGCAATCCAGCATGCATCTAGAGTATTAAGTTCATAAAGAACAGAGTAACACATTAACAAGGATGACATGATGTAGAGGGATAAACTCATGCAATATGATATAAACCCCATCTTTTTATCCTCAATGGCAACAATACAATACGTGCCTTGCTTCCCCTGCTGTCACTAGGAAAGGACACCGCAAGATTGAACCCAAAGCTAAGCACTTCTCCCATTGCAAGAAAGATCAATCTAGTAGGCCAAACCAAACTAATAATTCAAAGATACTTGCAAAGATAACTTAATCACACATAAAAGAATTCAGAGGAGATTCAAATATTTCTCATAGATAAACTTGATCATAAACCCACAATTCATCGGATTTCGACAAACACACCGCAAAAAAGAGTTATATCGAATAGATCTCCAAGAAGATCAAGGAGAACATTGTATTGAGATTCAAAGAGAGAGAAGAAGCCAACTAGCTAATAACGATGGACCCGAAGGTCTATGGTAAACTACTCACAACTCATCGGAGAGGCTATGGTATTGATGTAGAAGCCCTCCGTGGTCATTCCCCCTCCGGTGGAGCACCGACGAAGGCTCCAAGATGGGATCTCGCGGATACAGAAGGTTACAGCGGTGGAAATAGTTTTTCGTGGTCGCTTTTGATGTTTTCGGGGTACATGGGTATATATAGGAGGAAGAAGTAGGTCGGTGGACGCCCGAGGGGCCCACGAGGGTGGGGGGCGTGCCCAGCCCTAGGGGGCACGTCAGGCACCCTCGTGGCTGCCTCGTTGTTTCTTGACTTCCACTCCAAGTCCTCTGGATCACGTTTGTTCCAAAAATATCGCTCCCAAAGGTTTCATTCCGTTTGGACTCCGTTTGATATTCCTTTTCTTCGAAATACTGAAATAGGCAAAAAAACAACAATACAGGCTGGGCCTCCGGTTAGTAGGTTAGTCCCAAAAATGATATAAATGAGTAAATTAAAGCCCATAAACATCCAAAACGGGTAATATAATAGCATGGAACAATCAAAAATTATAGATATGTTGGAGACGTATCAGACCCTGATCCTAAGTCACACCAATCTAGCATGTAACACATCATATGTAACGCCCCGAGACCGATGTGCCAGGTGTCGTTCAGTTATTCGCTGTTGTTGCCTTGTCATTGCTTGCGTGTCATGCATTGCATATCATGTCATCATGTGCATTTCATTTGCATACGTGTTCGTCTCATGCATCCGGCATTTTCCCTGTTGTCCATTTTGCAATCCGGCGCTTCGTTCTCCTCCGGTGGTCGTTTCTACCTTTCTTTCAAGTGTGGGGTTTAAACATTTCCGGATTGGACCGAGACTTGCCAAGCGGCCTTGGTTTACTATCGGTAGACCGCCTGTCAAGTTTCGTATCATTTGGATTTCGTTTGATGCTCCAACGATTAACCAAGGGACCGAAAAGGCCTCGTTTGTGTTGCAGACCAACACCCTTCCAAAGTGGCCCAAAACCCACCTAAGACCTCTCCATCATCTCGGTCGTTCGATCACGATCGCGTGGCCAAAAACTGCACCTCATTTGGACTCTCCTAGCTCCCTCTACCTATAAATATGTGCTCTCCTCCGAATTTTTCGCGCAGTCCAACCCTAGATCCAACTCCCTCTGCGTCGCCGTACATGTCCGCCCGCCGGCGGACGCGTCCACCCCGCCCGGCCACCTCACTCCGGCAAATCACACGCTGACACCTCAGCAGCGCTGCCGCCCCGCACCAATCACGGCGTGCCACCTGTCCATCGCCGGCTCCCTCCATCGCGCCACCCGCGGCGCCCAGATCCGGCCCGCCCGGGCCCAAACCGCCGCCGCCCGAGTCTTCCTCCGCCGCCACCTCCTCGCTTCTGCCGCACCAGTCTCCGCCGCTGACTGCCGCCTCGCCTCACCTTCCCCGCCGCCGCACCCGCTCGCCAGAGCTCGCCGGACTCCGACGAGTCGCGCTGTCCACGCTCCTCCGCCGGCCTCGGAGACCGCGCTCCGCCACCCGCGCATGCCGCCCTTTTCCTGACCCCGCGTTCCCTCGCCGCCGTCCTACTCCCCGTCGACCCCGCTGCCAACTCCGGCGACCGGATCCACCCGGACCTCCTCCCGGCGCCACCGCCCTTGCCTCGATCGGGAGAACGACGTCGTCCGCCGTTGACCGCGACCTGGGCCGGCCCAGCTCCCCTGGCCCAGCGCAGCGCCAAGCCAGGCCCAGTCGGGCCAGATTCGCGATGCACCAGGCTCAGCGCCCCCCTGCTTCGATCGGCCTGGGAGGCCCAGCCCCGCTGCCCCAAGCCGGCTCCTCTGCAGATGGGCCAAGGCCCATGGGTGAGCCGCCCCCAGCGCATGCTCCTGTTCAAGGATTCGGCCCGTGATGTTTTTTCAGCGCCTGGGATTTTCCTATTTATCCAGAGATTGCCAGTTTTGCAGAAAAGTCCCCCTAGTTCATGCATTTAATAACTCACTAACCGTGCATCGAATTAAAATGTTTTATATATGAAACTTGCTCAGAATTTTGTGTAGATTAATAATATCGAACTTTCATCTATGTTTGAAATGTTTAAAATGTTGTTTGTTTAATTTTTGCTCCTATGCCATGTTAAAATGCTTTAATTCATAACTAAATAACCGTAGCTCCGATTTAAATAATCTTTATATGTAAATGGGGTAGAAAAATGTCTAGTTTAACATGGTGCACTCATCTTGCATGTTTAACAATGCTAAAATAATGTTTAGGGCAGAACAGTACCAAACCTTAAATTATGCATATGAGGAGTTTCCGGAATTGTTGTTCATTGCTTCCGGCCTCATTTAACCTTGACTAGATAGGTAGTTTTCATTTGCTTCACCTCTTGCCATGTTAATCAACATTTAATATTGTTGGGGTACATAAACGAGATCGAACTAAATAACTTGTGGTGGTGTTTCGTCAATATGCAACTCGTTGCATATTGATCTCCACTTAATTTGTAGAACTGCTTGTGCACTTTGCCATGCCATGCATACTTAAACCGGACATGCGTCATACTTGATTGTGCATCATGCCATGATTATGTGATGGTTGTTTACCATGATTGTTTGCTTCTTTCTGGTGTTGCTTCTTCGGGTTGTTTCCGATAACGTCGTGTTGTGAGGATTCGTTCGACTACGTCCATTTGTCTTCTTCATGGACTCGTTCTTCTTCCTTGCGGGATCTCAGGCAAGATGATCATACCCTCGAAATCACTACTATCTTTGCTATGCTAGTTTGCTCGCTCTTTTGCTATGCCAATGCTACGATGCCTACCATTTGCTTGCCAGCCTCCCAAATTGCCATGCCAAACCTCTAACCCACCATGTCCTAGCAAACCGTTGATTGGCTATGTTACCGCTTTGCTCAGCCCCTCTTATAGCGTTGTTAGTTGCAGGTGAAGATTGAAGTTTGTTCCTTGTTGGAACATGGAGATATTGTTCCTTGTTGGAACATGTTTACTTGTTGGGATATCACTATATATCTTATTTAATTAATGCATCTATATACTTGGTAAAGGGTGGAAGGCTCGGCCTTATGCCTGGTGTTTTGTGTTCCACTCTTGCCGCCCTAGTTTCTGTCATATCAGTGTTATGTTCCTGGATTTTGCGTTCCTTACGCGGTTGGGCTATTATGGGAACCCCTTGACAGTTCGCCTTAAGTAAAGCTTCTCCAGCAATGCCCAACATTGATTTTACCATTTGCCACCTAGCCTTTTCTTTTCCCTTGGGGGTCGCGCGCCCAAGGGTCATCATTATTTTACCCCCCCGGGCCAGTGCTCCTCTGAGTGTTGGTCCAACTTGTCAGCCGCCGGTGGCCACCAGGGGCAACTCTGGGCTGGCCTACTGGAAGTTTGGACAATCCGGTGTGCCCTAAGAAAGAGATATGTGCAGCTCCTATCGGGATTTGTCGGCACATTTGGGCGGTGTTGCTGGTTTAGTTTTACCCTGTCAAAATGTCTTGTTGTACCGGGATACCGAGTCTTATCGGAATGTCTCGGGTGGAGGTCTATTCCTTCGTTGACCGTGAGAGCTTGTGATGGGCTAAGTTGGGACACCCCTGCAGGGATTTGAACTTTCGAAAGCCGTGCCCGCGGTTATGGGCAGATGGGAATTTGTTAACATCCGGTTGTAGAAAACCTAAAGTTGACCTTAATTAAAACGAATCAACCGCGTGTGTTATCGTGATGGTCTCTTTCCGGCGGAGTCCGGGAAGTGAACACGGTTGTTGGAGTTATGCTTGACGTAGGTTGTTTTAGGATCACTTCTTGATCATACTTTTAACGACTGTGCTTTGCCTTCTCTTCTCGCTCTCTTTTGCGTATGTTAGCCACCATATATGCTAGTCGCTTGCTGCAGCTCCACCTCTTACCTTTACCTTACCCATAAGCTTAAATAGTCTTGATCGTGAGGGTGCGAGATTGTTGAGTCCCTGTGGCTCACAGATACTTCCAAAACCAGTTTGCAGGTGCCGTTGAGTCCGCGCAGATGACGCAACCAAGCTCAGAAGGAGCTCGATGAAGATCTTGTCCTTTGTGTTGTTTCGTTTCAGTCGATCAGTAGTGGAGCCCAGTTGGGGTCGGTCGGGGACCGTGTCGCATTTGGGGTTCTTCTTTTATTTTGGTTCCGTAGTCATACCATGAGTGTATTTGATTGATGTAATGTTTATTCATGTAATTGTGTGAAGTGGCGATTGTAAGCCAACTATGTATCTCTTTCCCTTATGTATTACATGGGTTGTGTGAAGATTACCTCACTTGCGACATATGCCTTCAATGCGATTATGTCTCTAAGTCGTGCCTCGACACGTGGGAGCTATAGTCACATCGAGGGTGTTACATCATATCACTTTGTGGCCTCACGCACGGTACTCCCATGGGTGCCACCTTACCTGGCCCGGGATCGTTTGCTCCTTTTGGCTCACATATATGATAGTGTTGCTAGCATCCATATGACAGAGAACCCGGGCCGACATGACTAGTCGTAAACCCAAAGTGTCACTAACTTACAGGGACAGGCATACATGACCCAGCAACGAACGTGTCGATCATCAACGTATGAACCCAAGTCATAGCAAGCTACAAGGACTTAAAGGAACAACGCGTGACATTTCCTCGAAGGGACAGACACAGGAACGAAGAAGGACACATGTCGGCCAGCCTAAGTGTTCCGGAGTAGTAGCAAGCTACCAAGGCTCAGTGGAAGCACTAGGAGCCATTTCCCGGTAAGAGAGGCTACCAAGAATAAACAACTAGGTTGTCGGATCCCACACATACCAAGCATTTCAAATCATACACACAATATGCTCGATATGTGCAAATACAACATGGCATCACAACAAATCTCTACAACTCAAAGTATTTATTCAATAGGCTTCGAGGAGCTAGATATTACAAACATAGGTCACACGACCCAGCATACAGAGCATATAGGCAACGGAAGCATAACATATGTCTGAGTACAGACAACTACAAATGAAGAAGGCTGAGAAGCCTGACTATCTACAAGACCCTCCCAAGGGTACAAGATCGTAGCTGAGGTAGCAAGCTAAACATCGAAGTCCACGCGGAACTACTAGTGAGGCTGGAGTCTCTCTGCAAAAACATAAATTAAGCAAACATGAGTACAAATGTACCCAACAAGACTTACATCAGAACTAGCTACATATGCATCAGTATCAACAAAGGGGGTGGTGGAGTTTGACTGCAGCAAGCTAGCTTAGACTGTGGCTATCCTGAACTACGACTGCAAGTAACTCTTTTGAGGTGGCGCACACGATTCCACATATTCACCATATCAATACACCACTATGGATCCGCTCCCGTCTCCCTACGAGAAGGCCATCCATAGCACGCACGCGTATCCACTTTCACTTGTGTATGAACTGCACAAGCAACCCAGTAATCCTTTACCGCGGATGCGGCTATTCAAATAGATCATGTTAACCCTGCAGGGGTGTACTTCTTCACACACGCTCTCGCCACTTACCGCCATGTACACGTCATGTATCTCGGCAACCTTTAAGCGGAAGCCTGGAAAGGGTGTCGGCCATGACCTGACTAACCAAGCAAGACTCTAGTCCAGGTTTATCGCCTATTCGGGTTCCATCCGCAAGGAGAACCGTCCGGGGTGTCGCTCACGGCCCCAAACAATGTGTACAGGGTTCCCAAGCCCCCCAAATGGGCTACGCTTGGTATACCCGGCCACGGTGCCTAGTCTGTCCCAAGCCCACCTGTACCGGGTGCGACTTGGTAGACTTCTAACACAACCTACAAACACCAGAAACTAGTTGCAACTCCTAGACAGAGATCGAGTTGATTAATAAGTCAAGAGGGGTCAAGTTACCGAAACCCAATGTGTGGTAGCAACTGTCTTGGATCACAGACACAGAACTTAGTTCCTGAGGACGGTTTCAATGAGACAACCCACCATGTACTCCTACATGGCCTCTCACCGCTACCGTTACCAAATCATGTTCACACACTTAGCTCTCAACAATAGGACATGTTCACAACCTTCCAATTCATCCCCGATGAATCAGACCTAACTCAACTCTAAGCAGTAGCAGGCATGACAAACAAGCATGAATGAGTAGGCACATCATGGCTCAAACAACTCCTACTCATGCTAGTGGGTTTCATCTATTTACTGTGGCAATGACAGGTCATGCAGAGGAAAGGGGTTCAACTACCGCATCATGTAACAGTTGAATCCTTGTTGTCCTAATGCAGTAAAAGAGAGCAGCGAGAGAGTGGGATTGTATCAGAATGAACAAGGGGTTTTTGCTTTCCTGGCACTTCTGAAGATGATATAGCTCTTCATCGGTGTCATCGAACCCATCATCGGAACATACGTCTACCAAGGGGGAACAAACACCGCCAACAGAGAAAGAACAAAATCAATGCAATGCAGCAATATAATGCATGATCATGACATGGAAATATGTTGTGATTTGAGCTAATGCAACAGAAAGTCATTTTGATTGGAGTGGAATTCAAAACTACATCAAATTCCAACTCCAAATCTATTATCAAATTTGTCCAAATCTTGTTTCATCCTAAAAAGTGAGGTTAACTTGCTCAAACATGCATGAGAATGGTATAGATGTATAGATTAGATTTTTTGATCATTTTTCATATATAAATTATTTCATTTGGAGTTATAGATTAATTTTTATGACTTTTTAAGTTTATAACATTTCTGGAATTTCTTGAATTATTTTTTAACCCACAAAATGATTTACTGCATCAGCCTGACATCAGCAGGTCAACGGCGATGGCCAGGTCAAACCTGACCAGTGGGGCCCACTGTTCAGTGGGACACTGGGCAAACCCGGTCAAATCCAGTGCTGACTAGGTTTGACCGGTGGTGGGGCCCGTTGTCAGTGGTAGTGACGTGGCTGGTTAGGGGGGATTAGTGCTAATGATGTTGCCATGTCGGCTGTCGCCGGAGTTTCACCGGCGGCGTCCGCTCGGGATTGAGCTACGGGCGACGGTTTTGAGCAGGGTTTGGAGCTACGAGACGCTGAGATTCGCGCGCATCTGTTGCAGCAGGCAAAAATAGCTCGTGTGGCCGGAGCTCATCGGAAACAAGCTCACGGCGGTGCCGGAGTTCGGCCCTGAGCGGTGTGGGGTGTTGTGGTGCATGTCAGGAGCTTTGAGCGGCGGCGTTGGGTTCATGGGGACCTGCTGAGCTCGCGGCAGTGCTCAAGTGCGAGTTGTGGCCAAGTTACCACGGTGGCGCCATGGACGGCCGCGGTGAGCTTCGGCCGCGCTGAGGATTGCAGCTACACCGAGTAAATGAGTGCGAGGAGAGGGGGCAAAAGAAGAGGAGCTCACAGCATGGTCGGCCGCTATCTCAGAGGGCTCGGGGAGGCGCTAGACATGGCAAATCGAACAGCGGGGATCGTCGTCATCTGAGGTCAGGACGGCGGCATTGGCGGCTTCAGAGACCATCCGAGCTCATGGGGCTCGATGGGAAGACGTGGCAGAGGACGGCGGATATGTTGGTCATGACGGTGAGGGAAAACGACGATGGTGGCCGGGAGGGCAGCGAGCGGCGGCGATGGTGGCACTCGGCCATGGCTATGGGCAAGCGAGGGGGGAGAGGGGAAAAGTGAGGAGGAGGACTCGATCCGGACGACACCACGGAGAACAAGCGCGACATCGCGTTGGCGGGGAGGAAGCAGGCAGGCGGGAAGGTGCGTGGCGCGCGCGCACGGCGTCGGCTCGATCCGACTGGCGAAAGGTCAGGGACCACTGGCACTTGGGCCAGATGGGCCACACAGTGCCAGGCCGCCAGGTAAACTCTCCCTCTCTCTCTCTCTCTCTCTTTCCCTATTTCCTTTCTGTTTTCTATTTGTTTGCCTCTGTTTTGATTTAGTTTAACACCAAATAATTTTAGTAAATTCTTAGAATTATTAGATGGCCTGTTAAAATATATACAAAGCCACTCACAAACTTTCAAAATTATTGGAGTTATATTTAATATATATAATAGATATAAATCCAATGCAAATAATTACTGGGTTAACTCAAATGCCGAAAATAAATATTTCTGAGATTCCAAAAATATTGGTTTGACTTTTACCTCTTGCCAATATTTTTATAGATTAGGAGGAAAATTTTCTTGGTTCATTTGAAGCAATTTTCAAATTGGCCATTTTTAAAGATTCCTGAGGCTTGAGCATTTCCTCAGTTCAACTTTTCTTGAATTTAAACTTGATGCATGGATGAGTATGCACTGACAAGCAAGACTAAGCTAGGGCTGTGAGAGAGGGCTTCTACATCAACCCTATTGCCCTTCCGATGAAGTGTGAGTAGTTGACCACAGACCTATGGGTCCATAGCTAGTAGCTAGATGGATTCTTCTCTCTCTTTGATTCTCAATACCATGTTCTCCTCGATGTTCTTGGAGATCTATCCGATGTAATCTTCTTTTGCGGTGTGTTTGTCGAGATGCGATGAATTGTGGATTTATGATTAGCTTATCTATGAATATTATTTGAATCTTCTCTGAATTCTTATATGCATGATTTGATATCTTTGTAATTCTCTTCGTACATTCGATTTAGTTTGGCCAACTAGATTGGTTTTTCTTGCAATGGGAGAAGTACTTAGCTTTGGGTTCAATCTTGCGGTGTCCTTTCCTAGTGACACTAGGGGCAGCAAGGCACGTATTGTATTGTTGCCATCAAGGATAAAAAGATGGGGTTTACATAATATTGCTTGAGTTTATTCCTCTACATCATGTCATCTTACTTAATGCGTTACTCTATTCTTCATGAACTTTATACTCTAGATGCAGGCAGGAGTCGGTCGATGTGTGGACTAATAGTAGTAGATGCAGGCAGGAGTCGGTCTACTTGACACGGACATGATGCCTATATTTCATAATCATTGCCTTGGATATCATCATACTTTTCTATCAATTGCTCGATAGTAATTTGTTCACCCACTGTATTATTTGCCTTCATGAGAGAAGCCTCTAGTGAAACATATGGCCCCCGTGTCTATTTTCCATCATATTAGTTTCCGATCTACTATTTTGCAATCTTTTATTTTCAGATCTATAAACCAAAAAAACCAAAAATATTTTATCTTTCGTTTATCTATCTCTATCAGATCTCACTTTTGCACGTGACCGTGAAGGGATTGACAACCCCTTTAGCGCATTGGGTGCAAGTTGTTTGATTGTTTGTGCAGGTATTGGTGGCTTGTGCATTGTCTCCTACTGGATTGATACCTTGGTTCTCTAACTGAGGGAAATACTTATCTCTACTTTGCTGCATCACCCTTTCCTCTTCTTGGGAAAAACCAATGCAAGCTCAAGAAGTAGCAGGAAGAATTTCCGGCGCCGTTGCCGGGGAGATCTACGCCAAGTCAAGACATACCAAGTACCCATCATAAAACTCTCATCTCTTGCATTACATTATTCGCCATTTGCCTCTCATTTTCCTCTCCCCCACTTCTAAAATGATTTTTGAAAATATTCACCCTTTTCTTCACCTCTTTCTTCGCCCTTCTTCTGTTTGTCTTTTCATTTGCTTTTTGTTTGCTCGTGTGTTAAATTGCTTGCCTTGCTATGACTAGTGCTTTTACTCCTCCTTTATCTCCTAACTTTTTAGTTCTTCACTTCAAACAGCGACAAAGAGAAAATTTAAAAGATGCTTGGTATAGGATGTTAGATTCTTATCGCAATTGTACTAAATATGGGGATATTATGTTGGACTAACCATGTCCCATAGGCAACTTTTGGATTTCGCTGCTAAAGGAAATTTCATTGAGATTGATGCCAACATTGCTTATGAGATAATAGAAGGAGAGGTAGGAATATCACCCCCCACAAAGGGGATTACACCCTACCCACGAGGGAACTCAAGTTTTTGAGAAATTGTGTGAAGTATCGAAAATTTTGCAAAAATCTCTTGAACCTCTCAAGAATGTTAGTGGAAATCTCCACCGCATGAATATGTTGATCACTCTATTGATATTTATTGAGTGCTTCTTCCCCTCCTGACTGTGGCTCCTCAGGGTCTGATACGTCCATTTTGCATCATGCTTTTATATCGATATTTATTGCATTATGGGATGTCATTACACATTATGTCACAATAATTATGCCTATTCTCTCTTATTTTACAAGGTTTACATAAAGAGGGGGAATGCCGGCAGTTGGAATTTTGGGCTGGAAAAGGAGCAAATATTAGAGACCTATTCTGCACAACTCCAAAAGTCCTGAAACTTCACGGGAGCACGTTTCAGAATATATAAAAAATATTGGGCGAAGGAAGTACCAGAGGGGGGCCACCCACCATCCACGAGGGTGGGGGCGCGCCCTACCTCCCTGGGCACGCCCCCTGCCTCGTGGGCTCCCTGGCAGGCCTCCGATGCCCATCTTCTGCTATATGAGGTCTTTCATCCAAGAAAAATCATAAGCAAGCTTACGGGACGAAACTCCGCCGCCACGAGGCGGAACCTTGCCGGAACCAATCTAGGGCTCCGGCGGAGCTGTTTTGACGGGGAAACTTCCCTTCGGGAGGGGGAAATCATCACCACCGTCATCATCATCGATCCTCTCATCGGGAGGGGGTCAATATCCATCAACATCTTCACCAGCACCTTCTCATCTCAAACCCTAGTTCATCTCTTGTATCCAATCTTTGTCTCAAAACCTCAGACTGGTACCTGTGGGTTGCTAGTAGTGTTGATTACTCCTTGTAGTTGATGCTAGCTGGTTTATTCGGTGGAAGATCATATGTTCAGATCCTTTATGCATATTAATACCCCTCTGATTATGAACATGAATATGATTTGTGAGTAGTTACGTTTGTTCCCGAGGACATGGGAGAAGTCTTGCTATAAGTAGTCATGTGAATTTGGTATTCGTTCAATATTTTGATGAGATGTATGTTGTCTTTCCTCTAGTGGTGTCATGTGAACGTCGACTACATGACACTTCACCATTGTTTGGGCCTAGGGGAAGGCATTGGAAAGTAATAAGTAGATGATGGGTTGCTAGAGTGACAGAAGCTTAAAGCCTAGTTTATGCTTTGCTTCATAAGGGGCTGATTTGGATCCATATGTTTCATGCTATGGTTAGGTTTACCTTAATACTTCTTTTGTAGTTGCGGATGCTTGCAAGAGGGGTTAATCATGAGTGGGATGCTTGTCCAAGGAAGGGTAGTACCCAAGCACCGGTCCACCCACATATCAAATTATCAAAGTACCGAACGTGAATCATATGAACGTGATGAAAACTAGCTTGACGATAATTCCCATGTGTCCTCGGGAGTGCTTTCCTTTATATAAGAGTTTGTCTAGGCTTGTCCTTTGCTACAAAAAGGATTGGGCCATCTTGCTGCACCTTATTTACTTTTATTACTTGTTACCCGTTACAAATTACCTTATCACAATACTATCTGTTACCGATAATTTCAGTGCTTGCAGAGAATACCTTACTAAAAACTGCTTATCATTTCCTTCTGCTCCTCGTCGGGTTCGACACTCTTACTTATCGAAAGGACTAGATAGATCCCCTATACTTGTGGGTTGTCAGGGTCCCTTATTCTAAGGCGGCGAAGTCTCCCGGGAAGCAACCTCCTCCTGCCTCGAATCCCCCGCTGGCCTTGAGCTCCCCAAGTCTGCATGCCACACCCGGCGCGAGGTCAGCCAGAGAGGCAAACACGCTAGCCTGTCGCCTTGAGCCCGCGCCTTTGCCGTCTCTCCTTCGTGGCCTCGCCTGAGGTGCGGCAGGTGTGCCAAGGGCTCCTCCTCTGGTTATGGACAGCGGCTGGATGACTTCAATCCTGGCTTCTTCTTCAAGCAACGGGCCTCAACCCATTCGGGTCCCCGCCGAAGCCCGGTCGGTGACCCAGGAGGCGCCAGCCCCCAGCCCCATGCTGAAAGGGGGTGAGCCGCTTCGGATCCCGTCGGCAACCCCCGCTGCAGGGGACAGACCCGGTCGCGCGCTTAAGTTTACGCACGAGCGGAGTGTCATCCGCCACGAGCTCTTTCAGGAGGCAATGGGCGCGATGAGCCGGCTCAGTGAAGAACTCGTGGACGTTGACGCTCGCCTTGAAGCCGAAGGCCTTCGGCTGGTGGAGGAGTGGCATCAACTGAATGTGGCTATCAACCTCGGGCGCCTCCAGCGTGAGCATGCCAATGCGAAGGATGAGGCATCCCTGGAAACCTCGCGAGAGGCCAGCGCCCGGGCCTTGGAGGAGGCCAGGGAGGCGGACAATCGCCGCGTAGCCGCCGAGGAGCGTAGGCGGGAGCTCCAGGCCTTGAACGCCTCCCTGGAGCAGTAGGTGGAGGCGCGCAGAGTTGCCCTGGTGTCGATGAAGGGCGCTCCGTCCAATGAGGAGGAGATCTTGAGGCGCGAGGAAGCACTGTTGCTGGAGGCCACGGAGCGTAGCCTTAAGCTTGAGTGGTTGGAGGCGAGGGAGCACCAAGTCGCCCAAGCTAAGGATGTTGTCGGCGCGCGTGAGGCCAGGGCCCAGGAGGAGGTCGACCGCAGGGTGGCCGAGGCTCGCGTGGATCTTGCTGGCATGTATGACCTGAAGCTGAAGCTCATGGAAGCCGAAGGTGTGGGCAGAACCGTAGCCCTCAGGTCAGGGCTGGCTGAGGCGGAACAACGCGAGAAAGCCGCCGCAGCCGCCCTGATTTTGGTGCAGGCCGAGCTGGCCTCCGCCCGTGCCGAGATGCTCTCTCTTCAGCAGCAGGTTGCCAGCGCCGAGTCCTTTGCGCAGCAAAGCAGGGAGGAGGCACTTCGCCGACAGACGCTACTGCGTGAGCACGCTCCCATGCTTCGGGACCTCAGTACGAAGGCCAACCAGGCGCTTGGTACCATCTATGATGAGCATGCCTCTCATCCCCACACTGAGGATTACGCCAGCCATCTTCGCTTCTTCACTGATGTTGTGACGCTCCTAGAGAGCCGTGCTGAGAGGGCTCGCAAGCTTGTGGACAAAAAGAGCCAAGGCCTTCTTGGGCACGCATTCTCCCGCGTCTTCAGCCATCTCCTGAACACCAATCCAGACTTTGATTTTGCCGCCGCCATTGCCCAGTGTCTGAGGTCATCCGGGGCAACCTAGTGCTACCTCTTGATCATGCGCTGGTTTTCCCTTGAAGAGGAAAGGGTGATGCAGCCAAGCAGTGTAAGTATTTCCCTCAGTTTTTGAGAACCAAGGTATCAATCCAGTAGGAGACGACGCGCGAGTCACCTCGTACCTACACAAACAAATAAGAACCTCGCAACCAACGCGATAAAGGGGTTGTCAATGCCTTCACGGCCACTTGCAAGAGTGAGATCTGATAAAGATAATAATAATAAGATCAATATTTTTGGTATTTTATGATATAGATTGAAAGTAAAGATTGCAAAATAAAATAGATTGGAAACTTGTATGATGGAAAATAGACCCGGGAGCCATAGGTTTCACTAGTGGCTTCTCTCAAGATAGCATAAGTATTACGGTGGGTAAACAAATTACTGTCGAGCAATTGATAGAATTGAGCATAGTTATGAGAATATCTAGGTATGATCATGTATATAGGCATCACGTCCGTGACAAGTAGACCGACTCCTGCCAGCATCTACTACTATTACTCCACACATCGACCGCTATCCAGTATGCATCTAGAGTATTAAGTTCATAAGAACAGAGTAACGCTTTAAGCAAGATGACATGATGTAGAGGGATAAACTCATGCAATATGATATAAACCACATCTTTTTATCCTCAATGGAAACAATACAATACGTGTCATTTCCCCTACTGTCACTGGGATCGAGCACCGCAAGATTGAACCCAAAGCTAAGCACTTCTCCCATTGCAAGAAAGATCAATCTAGTAGGACTCCTGCCCTCTGATGTTTTCAGGGTGCGTAGGTATATATAGGAGGAAGAAGTAGGTCGGTGGAGCCACGAGGTGCCCACGAGGGTGGAGGGTGCGCCCAGGGGGTAGGCGCGCCCCCTGCCTCGTGGCCTCCTCGTTGATTGCTTGACGTTCACTCCAAGTCCTCTGGATCACGTTTGTTCCAAAAATCACGCGTCCGAAGGTTTCATTCCGTTTGGACTCTGTTTGATATTATTTTTCTGCGAAACACTAAAATAGGCAAAAAACATCAATTTGGGCTGGGCCTCCGGTTAACAGGTTAGTCCCAAAAATAATATAAAAGTGTATAAATAAGCCCATTAAACATCCAACACAGAATATATAATAGCATGGAACAATCAAAAATTATAGATACGTTGGAGACGTATCACCTAGCGCACTGGGTGGACGACAATGTGGACGCTCCAGTTAGGGCCTTTGCTTCTGATGACGACGCGGTGGTGGTCGTGGCGGATGATGGCGACATGGTTGACGCCGGCATGGTTGATGGCGGTGAAGACAGCGACAGCGACGGCACCAGCAGCCTGTCCGAAAGCGATTCGGGAGACGAGGCGAGCGATATGTCCGGCTGAGCCCTCGCTCCTTTATTTTGAACCTGCGCGCAAAAGCTTGGGTACGGCCCCTCACAATGTAATAGCATTTTGGAGAGGGAAAGCCCCTCATGTAAATAGACTACCAGTTCATTCCTTAGGCTAGGCTTAAAGCGCGCTTTTGGGTGCTCGCGACTCCCCTTGCGGGCTTGATGTCGTAACTTACTTTGGTTTAGCCGGGCTTCAAACTAATTTGGCAGCTGTGGACATGCATTCCTTCTGAGAGGAGCCCCTCACGAGCTCGCGAGGTCTTGGTTTCCTGAGAGGTTCACCGGTCCACCCAAGAGGGTCTCGTGAGAAGCGAGCGCCAGTAATGGCAAGGTGTGCGCATAGTGCGTGTACGCCGCTGACAGCCCCCGCTCGCGAGGTGCTCAGAAGGGGGGAGGTAGCGGACGCGAACCTCAAACAAAACACGAATACAGAAACTCACGAAATCAACACGAATGAGAAAGGAGGCCCCCCACGATTGCCAATGGAAATGCAACTTCAAATTCAAGATCAAAAGTTGCAAGTCTGAGCTACAGAAAAGAGGTCAAAAGCAAAATGGCCGCGTCCGGCACCTAGCTAGTCTTCTTGTCTTCCCACCAGTGCGGAGTTAAGTGCTTTCACTAGGACGTGGGTGGGAGCCCTCGAGGCCCGAGGGCGGCACTCCGGAGACTCTAGGGTGTGTACAGCCCCACTCATTATTACGTGAGAGTGTCACGAGCGGAGTCCTTCACAGGCGTGAGCCTTGCTTCATATCGCCAGACGAGGGCCCCGCCTTGCGCCGCCCTCGACCACTGTTGGGGCGTCCGGAAACCAGGACGATGCCAAGGGGCAACGGGGACGCTAGTGGTGCCCTCGGCGATCACGAGCCCTTTGTCGGGGGGAAGGCTCGCCAGTGCCTCCCCGGTAGAGGACCTACCTCCGGGCGACGCCTTGATCCATGCAATGCGGGGAGGGGCCTTGCTCCCAGCTCCTCCCCCGCAGCCCCCAATGCGCTTCCCCTGGTGGAAGGGGGGCTGCCGTGCTGGGGTCGTCGTCCACCACTGTGACCTGATTCACTTGCGACCCATGGTTAGTGTAAGCCTGCTCCTGAGAGATTAGTGGTACCTTGTAGCTGTTGTCGCCTGCGTGGTCGGCGAGGCTCCTGGGTGGCTTCTGGAAAGCCTCAGCTTCCAGCGTCTCCTCTTCCCAACCCGGCTCGACGAACGAGTCAGGGTCATCTTCCGGTGTGTGCTCCTCGTCCATCATGCGGGGCACATAGGCCTCCGGAGTCGTCGCCTCGGAAACCTCGCTGAGGTGCCCCACGCTCCATGTCGCTTGGCTCGGCGCGCCAGGATGGTAGGGCGGCATCCTACCGGGACCGTGGGTGGTGATGCTTATGCCTGCGCCCATTAGGGAAGGCACATGTGCGGTTGGGTGTCCGGCGCTACTGGTTGCGCCGACGCCGACATAACCTCCTGGTGCGCCCGGGGGCGCGCGAGCGTGATACGTCTCCAACGTATCTATAATTTTTGATTGCTCCATGCTATATTATCTACTGTTTTGGACATTATTGGGCTTTATTATCCACTTTTATATTATTTTTGGGACTAACCTATTAACCGGAGGCCCAGCACAGAATTGTTGTTTTTTGCCTATTTTAGGGTTTCGAAGAAAAGGAATATCAAACAGAGTCCAAACGGAATGAAACCTTTGAGAACGTGATTTTCTCACCGAACATGATCCATGAGACTTGGACCCTGCGTCAAGAAATAAAGGAGGAGGCCACGAGGTAGGGGGCGTGCCTACCCCCCCAGGCGCGCCCTCCACCCTCGTGGGCCCCCTGTTGCTCCACCGACGTACTCCTTCCTCCTATATATACCTACGTACCCCCAAACGATCAGATACGGAGCCAAAACCCTAATTCCACTGCCGTAACTTTCTGTATCCACGAGATCCCATCTTGGGGCCTGTTCCGGAGCTCCGCCGGAGGGGGCATCCATCACGGAGGGCTTCTACATCAACACCATAGCCCCTTCGATGAAGTGTGAGTAGTTTACCTCAGCCTTCGGGTCCATAGTTATTAGCTAGATGGCTTATTCTCTCTTTTTGGATCTCAATACAATGTTCTCCCCCTCTCTTGTGGAGATCTAGCTATTCGATGTAATCTTATTTTTGCGGTGTGTTTGTTGAGACCGATGAATTGTGGGTTTATGATCAAGATTATCTATGAACAATATTTGAATCTTCTCTGAATTCTTTTATGTATGATTGGTTATCTTTGCAAGTCTCTTCGAATTATCAGTTTGGTTTGGTCTACTAGATTGATCTTTCTTGCAATGGGAGAAGTGCTTAGCTTTGGGTTCAATCTTGCGGTGTCCTTTCCCAATGATAGTAGGGGCAGCAAGGCACGTATTGTATTGTTGCCATCGAGGATAACAAGATGGGTTTTTTATCATATTGCATGAATTTATCCCTCTACATCATGTCATCTTGCTTAAGGCGTTACTCTGTTTTCATGAACTTAATACTCTAGATGCATGTTGGATAGCGGTCGATGAGTGGAGTAATAGTAGTAGATGCAGGCAGGAGTCGGTCTACTTGTCTCGGACGTGATGCCTATATACATGATCATACCTGGATATTCTCATAACTATGCTCAATTCTGTCAATTGCTCAACAGTAATTCGTTCACCCACCGTAAAATACTTATGCTCTTGAGAGAAGCCACTAGTGAAACCTATGGCCCCGGGGTCTATCTTCATCATATTAATCTTCCAATACTTAGTTATTCCTTTGCTTTTTACTTTGCTTTTATTTTGCTTTGCATCTTTATCACAAAAACACCAAAAATATTATCTTATCATATCTATCAGATCTCACTCTCGTAAGTGAGCGTGAAGGGATTGACAACCCCTTATCGCGTTGGTTACGAGGAGTTATTTGCTTTGTGCAGGTACGAGGGACTCGCGCATAGCCTCCTACTGGATTGATACCCTGGTTCTGAAAAACTAAGGGAAATACTTATGCTACTTTCCTGCATCATCCTTTCCTCTTCAAGGAAATCCAACGCAGTGCTCAAGAGGTAGCAAGAAGATTTCTGGCGATGTTACCGGGGAGTCTACGCAAAAGTCAACATACCAAGTACCCATCACAACCCTTATCTCCCGCATTACATTATTTGCCATTTGCCTCTCGTTTTCCTCTCCACCACTTCACCCTTACCGTTTTATTCGCCCTCTCTCTCTATCCTCCCTCTCTTTCTCTATTTGCCTCTTTTCCGTTTGCTTGTCGTTATGGCAAGCCCTCTATCTTCTCCGTTGTCTCCTGAGGATGAAGTTCTAAAGTTTAAGCAAAGGGAGGGAGAAAATCTAAAAGATGTTTGGTATAGAATTTGCAATGCTCAAAATAGATCTACCAGGAAGCAATCTACTTCCATTCTTCTTTGCAATTTTTATGTAGGTGCTACTCCTTGGTACAAATATATCCTTGATACCATTACCGGAGGGAACTTATTGGGTAGCCATACTTTTGATTCTTATAACGCTATGATAGATTTGTTTGGCTCACCACCTCTTTTGGTTAATGGGACTACGTTAACTTTGGAGCATGTAATGCAAAGACTTGAAATTATTGAGAATAAGGTTGCTACTGTAGAGTTAATTGAAAATTTGGATAAAAATATCCACAACCAAATCACTCAATATGGATCTAAAGTAGGAGTCACTTTGAAAAATATTAAAGAAAAGGAACCTATAGTTAATGAGAAAATAAATCAGGATTCCACTAGAATCGATAAACTTGAGGGTATTATTACCAACTTGGGAACCACCTTTTCTTCCGTAAAGAATACTCCAAGTCCTCCCACTAAAATTGTCAAGCTTATGTATGTTCCTAAAAATAAGGGTGAATCTTCTAGTAAGGAAACTGCGGATCTCAAATCTATAAGTATTCATCCTAATCTTTTTGCTATCATTAAGGAACCATTTGTTACAAATGAATTTTTCGATCTTGAGCCTAAAAGTTTAATAATCAATAAAAAGAAAGAAATTCCTAAGAATGGTAGATGCCTCATTGAAGAACTGCCTACCAAAGATGGCAATACCTAGATCTATCCTTGCTTTTTATGCCTAGCTAGGGGCGTTAAACGATAGCGCTTGTTGGGAGGCAACCCAATTTTATTTTTATTCCTTGCTTTTTTCTCCTGTTTAGTAATAAATAATTTACCTAGCCACTTTTTTGTTGTGTTTTTTGTGTTTAATTAGTGTTTGTGCCAAGTAGAACCGTTGGGAAGACTTGGGGAAAGTCTTGATATCTTGCTGTAAAAAACAGAAACTTTAGCGCTCACGCGAACTGCTTCCATTTTATTTTGAAAGTGCTATTTAGTTAATTCTTTTTGAAGATTATTAATAGATAAATTCCTCACGTCCAGAAATTTATTTTAGAATTTTTGGGGTTCTAGATCTTGCGCTAGCTACAGATTACTACAGACTGTTCTGTTTTTGACAGATTCTGTTTTTCATGTGTTGTTTGCTTATTTTGATGAATCTATGGCTAGTAAAATAGTTTATAAACCATCGAGAAGTTGGAATACAGTAGGTTTAACACCAATATAAATAAAGAATGAGTTCATTACAGTACCTTGAAATGGTCTTTTGTTTTCTTTCGCTAACGGAGCTCACGAGATTTTCTACTTTAAGTTTTGTGTTGTGAAGTTTTCAAGTTTTGGGTAAAGATTTGATGGATTATGGAACAAGGAGTGGCAAGAGCCTAAGCTTGGGGATGCCCATGGCACCCCCAAGATAATCTAAGGACACCTAAAAGCCAAAGCTTGGGGATGCCCCGGAAGGCATCCCCTCTTTCGTCTACTTCTATCGGTAACCTTACTTCGAGCTATATTTTTATTCACCACATGATATGTGTTTTGCTTGGAGCGTCTTGGATGATTTCAGTCTTTGCTTTTTAGTTTACCACAATCATCCTTGTTGTACACACCTTTTGAGAGAGCCATACATGATTTGGGATTTGTTAGAATACTCTATGTGCTTCACTTATATCTTTTGAGTTATATAGTTTTGCTCTAGTACTTCACTTATATCTTTTAGAGCACGGTGGTGGATTTGTTTTATAGAAACTATTGATCTCTCATGCTTCACTTAGATTATTTTGAGAGTCTTAAACAGCATGGTAATTTGCTTAAATAATCCTAATATGCTAGGTATTCAAGATTAGTAAAAAAATTCTTATGAGTGTTTTGAATACTAAGAGAAGTTTGATGCTTGATGATTGTTTTGAGATATGGAGGTAATAATAACAAAGTCATGCTAGTTGAGTAGTTGTGAATTTTAGAAATGCTTGTGTTGAAGTTTGCAAGTCCCGTAGCATGCAGGTATGGTAAATGTTATGTAACAAATTTGAAACATGAGGTGTTCTTTGATTGTCCTCCTTATGAGTGGCGGTTAGGGACGAGTAATGGTCTTTTTCTACCAATCTATCCCCCTAGGAGCATGCGCATAGTTCTTGGCTTTTGATGACTTGTAGATTTTTGCAATAAGTATGTGAGTTCTTTATGACTAATGTTGAGTCCATGGATTATACGCACTCTCACCCTTCCATCATTACTAGCATCTTCGGTACCGTGCATTGCCCTTTCTCACATTGAGAGTTGGTGCAAACTTCGGCGGTGCATCCAAACCCCGTGATATGATACGCTCTTTCACACATAAACATCCTTATATCTTCCTCAAAACAACCACCACCATACCTACCTATTATGGCATTTCCATAGCCATTCCGAGATATATTGCCATGCAACTTTCCACCATTCTGTTTATCATGAAACATTCATCATTGTCATATTTGCTTAGCATTATCATGTAGTTGACATAGTATTTGTGGCAAAGCCACTATCCATAATTCTTTCATACATGTCACTCTTGGTTCATTACATATCCCGGTACACCACCGGAGGCATTCATATAGAGTTATCTTTTGTTCTAGCATCGAGTTGTAATCATTGAGTTGTAAATAAATAGGAGTGTGATGATCATCATTTTCTAGAGCATTGTCCCAAGTGAGGAATAAAAAAAGAGAGAAAGGCCATAAAAAGAGAAGCCCAAAAAAAGGAGAGAAAAAGAGAGAAGGGACAATGTTACTATCCTTTGCCACACTTGTGCTTCAAAGTAGCACCATAATCTTCATGATAGAGAGTCTTTTGTTTTGTCACTTTCATATACTAGTGGGAATTTTTCATTTATAGAACTTGGCTTGTATATTCCAACAATGGGCCTCCTCAAGTGCCCTAGGTCTTCGTGAGCAAGCAAGTTGGATGCACACCCACTTAGTTTCTTTTGTTGAGCTTTCATACATTTATAGCTCTAGTGCATCCGTTGCATGGCAATCCCTACTCCTTGCATTAACATCAATCAATGGGCATCTCCATAGCCCATTGATTAGCCTCGTTGATGTGAGACTTTCTCCTTTTTGTCTTCTCCACATAACCCCCATCATCATATTCTATTCCACCCATAGTGCTATGTCCATGGCTCGCGCTCATATATTGCGTGAAAGTTTATCGGTTTGAGATTACTAAAGTATGAAACAATTGCTTGGCTTGTCATTGGGGTTGTGCATGATGAGAGCATTATTGTGTGACGAAAATGGAGCATGACTAAACTATATGATTTTGTAGGGATGAACTTTCTTTGGCCATGTTATTTTGAGAAGACATAATTGCTTAGTTAGTATGCTTGAAGTATTATTATTTTTATGTCAATATAAACTTTTATCTTGAATCTTTCGGATCTGAATATTCATACCACAATTAAGAGGAATTACATTAAAATTATGCCAAGTAGCACTCCGCATCAAAAATTCTGTTTTTATCATTTACCTACTCGAGGACGAGCAGGAATTAAGCTTGGGGATGCTTCATACATCTCCAACGTATCTACAATTTTTGATTGCTCCATGTTATATTATCTACTATTTTGGACATTATTGGGCTTTATTATCGACTTTTATATTATTCTTGGGACTAATCTATTAACGGAGGCCCAACCCAGAATTACTATTTTTTTGCCTATTTTAGGGTTTCGAAGAAAAGGAATATCGAACGGAGTCCAAACAGAATGAAACCTTCGGGAACGTGATTTTCTCACCGAACATGATCCAGGAGACTTGGACCCTGTGTCAAGAAATAAAGGAGGAGGCCACGAGGTAGGGGGCGCGCCTACCCCCCCCC